>NC_058082.1:285831063-286113299 GCF_014858855.1 Bufo gargarizans
GCAGCTGACATGGCACCCCAGACCATCACTGACTGTGGGTACTTGACACTGGACTTCAGGCATTTTGGCATTTCCCTCTCCCCAGTCTTCCTCCAGACTCTGGCACCTTGATTTCCGAATGACATGCAAAATTTGCTTTCATCCGAAAAAAGTACTTTGGACCACTGAGCTGCTTCTCTATAGCCCAGGTCAGGCGCTTCTGCCGCTGTTCCTGGTTCAAAAGTGGCTTGACCTGGGGAATTAGGCACCTGTAGCCCATTTCCTGCACACGCCTGTACACGGTGGCTCTGGATGTTTCTACTCCAGACTCAGTCCACTGCTTCCGCAGGTCCCCCAAGGTCTGGAATCGGTCCTTCTCCACAATCTTCCTCAGGGTCCGGTCACCTCTTCTCGTTGTGCAGCGTTTTCTGCCACACTTTTTCCTTCCCACAGACTTCCCACTGAGGTGCCTTGATACAGCACTCTGGGAACAGCCTATTCGTTCAGAAATTTCTTTCTGTGTCTTACCCTCTTGCTTGAGGGTGTCAATGATGGCCTTCTGGACAGCAGTCAGGTCGGCAGTCTTACCCATGATTGCGGTTTTGAGTAATGAACCAGGCTGGGAGTTTTTAAAAGCCTCAGGAATCTTTTGCAGGTGTTTAGAGTTAATTAGTTGATTCAGATGATTAGGTTAATTAGCTTGTTTAGAGAACCTTTTCATGATATGCTAATTTTTTGAGATAGGAATTTGGGGTTTTCATGAGCTGTATGCCAAAATCATCAATATTAAAACAATAAAAGGCTTGAACTACTTCAGTTGTGTGTAATGAATCTAAAATATATGAAAGTCTAATGTTTATCAGTACATTACAGAAAATAATGAACTTTATCACAATATGCTAATTTTTTGAGAAGGACCTGTAGATACCAAAATCTCAAATTTTTCTCACAATCTGGCAACCATGATGGAACCCTGTGGTGTCCACGTAGCTGAGCAGCCCACAAATAACATCTCGTGGTGGCTCATACGGTCTGGGTTTTGGGCGCAGCGCTCTGTGGATCCTCTCTATGACGATTGAGGCAGCTCTGTCGGTCCCCAGCAGCGAGTCAAAGATCTCCCACGCAACTTTATGCAGCGCCTCTGGCGCTACCAATTCAGGTAGGCTGCGGATTCTCAGGTTCCATCTACGATTTTCCTGATCCTCCAGCCGGAGGAAGGCATCATTCAGCAGGTCTTTATGTGCCTGAAGGGCATCTCTTGTTTTTTTTCCCCAAATGACAGAATAGCTTTCTGAGTGTTCTCCATGGCCACAACTCTGTGCCCCAAGTGGCACAGGTCCTCCTTAAAGTATAACTGTCATCTTTTTATTTTTTTTTTTGAGTATTGGATTGTGGTGATTAATATCTTCTTGATGGCCCTATTTAAACTTTTCACTGTGTATTCAATTACCCAATTTTCCACAGTTTTGTTCCCTGTACTGCCTACTTTTACCTCTGCTTAAAGGGATTCTGTCACCTCCCCTAAGGCAAAAATCGATTTAAAAGCAGCCATGCAGCACAGCTTACCTGGATTAGGCTGTGCTGTTCTATCTTGAAATCCGTCCAGCAGTTACTTCAAAAAACGACTTTGATCAATCAGGAAATGCGTCCTGAAGGTGCCCAGAGGGGCGTTTTTTTCTTCTGAGAGAGCCCAGTACCGCCCCTTTTTCAGTGCCCAGCCCGCCTTCCTTTTACTTCCTAACCGCCGCCCCCAGCCTGCCACAGCCTCCCCTCCCTCTCCTCCCCCTCCCTCACGCCGAACGAAGTCTCGCACAGGCGCAGTACCCACTGAGGGCTGCGCCTGTGCGATCATCAGGAGACTGAGGGCGGCAGCTTCATCTTCGTCACTGGGTATGCGCCGAGCCCAGTGACGTCCGATATTAGCTCTTTCCCTCAGTCAGCCTGGTAGGAAGCGCAGAGGATTGCCGATCGGCTGCTGCACCCTGCGCTTTCTCCAGTCTGCCTGCCTTTACTTAATATAATAAGACCTAATTCGCCCCAACAAATAGTTATTTCTTTCCTGAAGGGAGGGTGGGGAAAGAAATCGCTGGCCGTCCTCACTGTGGCAGGCAGACTGGAGAAAGCGCAGGGTGCAGCAGCCGATCGGCAATCCTCTGCGCTTCCTACCAGGCTGACTGAGGGAAAGAGCTAATATCGGACGTCACTGGGCTCGGCGTATGCCCAGTGACGAAGATGAAGCTGCCGCCCTCAGTCTCCTGATGATCGCACAGGCGCAGCCCTCAGTGGGTACTGCGCCTGTGCGAGACTTCGTTCGGCGTGAGGGAGGGGGAGGAGAGGGAGGGGAGGCTGTGGCAGGCTGGGGGCGGCGGTTAGGAAGTAAAAGGAAGGCGGGCTGGGCACTGAAAAAGGGGCGGTACTGGGCTCTCTCAGAAGAAAAAAACGCCCCTCTGGGCACCTTCAGGACGCATTTCCTGATTGATCAAAGTCGTTTTTTGAAGTAACTGCTGGACGGATTTCAAGATAGAACAGCACAGCCTAATCCAGGTAAGCTGTGCTGCATGGCTGCTTTTAAATCGATTTTTGCCTTAGGGGAGGTGACAGAATCCCTTTAAAATCAGGTTGCTAGGCATGTTCCGTCCTCTGTTGAAGGACGGAGGACGCAGAAGCACGCTGAGTTGTCACATTACTGACAGCCAGGGACTGTAAGTAAATTATTAAAGCCAGGTCCTTCCCAGCAGCTGATAACAGTGCCTGGGCTGTGTGCACTTCTCCCTGTCCCTGCACTTGGCAGACGCTCCCTCACTCAGCAGACTGGGACAATGCAGAGCCGAAGCAGCGCAGCCCAGGGAAGGGAGATCTGCCATCTGCTCAGTGTATAAATGAAAGCAACATGTGGTAAGAGGACCCCTTTGTGCTGCAGGAGATTAACCCTTTAGGGGGAGGGCTCTGGTTACTGACACTTTTGGGGGGCTATTGTTACTGGCTAGTGAGGGCAGGCGGGATTAGCCTCAAGGTGAGGGCAGTGGCGGCCATCTTAACTGATTAGTGAAATTGCAGTTTTATGCAGACTGGTTGCTAAGGGCTGAATCTTATTAAATATGGGGTAAGTCAGTCTAATAGTAACTGATTCTGGAATATCATGTTATTAGTAACTACATATATGAAAATTGAAATTAGGGTCTAAGTGTGACAGTTATCCTTTAATGTCTGATAAGTTTTTAGTCTTTAGGGATGAAAGTGACTCCAGAACGTCTTGGAGTATTGCTTTAGAGATCGGTGGGTCTCTTCAGGAGGTTCTCCTGTCTGAGGCATCTGACACGCTGCCCGTTTCGTAAAGGTCATTCACTTCAGAGTGGTGCGCTCTACCCGGCGCCATCTTGGCTGCCTCAGTGGCCGACGGTGGAGGCTTCTTTTTAATAAATTTCTCATATCTGGCTGCCTTGTCCGGGCAGGAGTGATTTCCACAGGATCTCTGAGCTTCTCCCTACCATTTTTTTAGATCAGAAGGAGTGCTGAGTGGGTTAAAAGGCCCTAAAAAATAGGGAGCTCAAACACATGCAGCCATCCAGCAGTGCGGTCAGGCTCTGCCCCAACTTTATGTATACTTGCCGCCGATCTGGGAGTCCCTGGAGGGTTAGTGGTTGTCTGCTGGGGTCCTTTGTGCAGTAGTTCCAGCGGTGTGGACCCTAGGAGGTCTAATGGGTCCAAGGGGTTCTTTAGACCTCTTGCAGCAGATCCATGGGTGTCTCCGGAGAGATGGATGCCACAGTAGGGTTCCATCCTGGTTTCCAGATTGTGAGGAAAATTGCCTAATGGCTTCAGGGCCTGGATGGAGGCCTCATGGCTTCAGGGCCTGCATGGCAGCTTCAGTGCCTGGATGGCGGCCTCATGGCTTCAGGGCCTGGATGGCTGTGCTGTTGCCT
Source organism: Bufo gargarizans (assembly GCF_014858855.1). NCBI lineage: Eukaryota > Metazoa > Chordata > Amphibia > Anura > Bufonidae > Bufo > Bufo gargarizans. Next base: position 285,834,966 of record NC_058082.1, read on the forward strand.
GCTTGGTTGAATACCCTTTGTGTTCTATGCCTATCTGGCCGAACACCTTTAAGTCTATGCCTGCTTGGCCAAACGCCTTTGGGTCTGTGCCTTTCTGGCTGGCTGCTCTTGGAGTCCGTGCCTTTCTGGCTGGCTGCCCTTTGGGTCCATGCCTTTCTGGCTGGCTGCCCTTTGGGTCCGTGCCTTTCTGGCTGGCTGCCCTTTGGGTCCGTGCCTTTCCGGCTGGCTGCCCTTTGCGTCCGTGCCTTTCTGGCTGGCTGCCCTTTGGGTCCGTGCCTTTCCGGCTGGCTGCCCTTTGGGTCCGTGCCTTTCTGGCTGGCTGCCCTTTGCGTCCGTGCCTTTCTGGCTGGCTGCCCTTTGGGTCCGTGCCTTTCTGGCTGGCTGCCCTTTGCGTCCGTGCCTTTCTGGCTGGCTGCCCTTTGGGTCCGTGCCTTTCCGGCTGGCTGCCCTTTGGGTCCGTGCCTTTCTGGCTGGCTGCCCTTTGGGTCCGTGCCTTTCTGGCTGGCTGCCCTTTGGGTCCGTGCCTTTCTGGCTGGCTGCCCTTTGTGTCCGTGCCTTTCTGGCTGGCTGCCCTTTGGGTCCGTGCCTTTCCGGCTGGCTGCCCTTTGGGTCCGTGCCTTTCCGGCTGGTTGCCCTTTGGGTCCGTGCCTTTCTGGCTGGCTGCCCTTTGGTTCCGTGCCTTTCTGGCTGGCTGCCCTTTGGGTCCGTGCCTTTCTGGCTGGCTGCCCTTTGGGTCCGTGCCTTTCTGGCTGGCTGCCCTTTGGGTTCGTGCCTTTCTGGCTGGCTGCACTTTGGGTCCGTGCCTTTCTGGCTGGCTGCCCTTTGGGTTCGTGCCTTTCTGGCTGGCTGCCCTTTGTGTCCGTGCCTTTCTGGCTGGCTGCCCTTTGGGTCTGTGCATTTCTGGCTGGCAACTGTGTCTGGATGACTGTACTTGGGCTCGGAGTAGGTGTCTACATGACCTGCCGTGTCTGATGTGCCGCCATGTCTGGATGGCGGTCTACTTTGGTGACTATGCATGCATGATGAACTAATTCTGTGGCTATGCCTGGTTGACAATGTCAAGTTTATTGGCCTACAGAAAGCATAATGCACCAGCAAAGCCCTGGTGGGAGTGAGAAGATGGGCTAGACAATATTGTCTGGAAGGCCCACAAGAGGTATGGCATACCAGCAAAGCCCTATATGCCTCCTGTTCAGGAGTAAGAAGATGGGCTGGACTATATAGTCTGGGTGGCCTACAGGAGGTATGACACACTAGCAAAACTCTATATATACTGTACTTGCTGCCGATCTGGAAGTCCTAGGTATTCCCTGGAGGGTTGATGGTTGTCTGGGGTCCTTCGTGCAATAGTTCTGGCTGAACTAATTCTGTGGCTATGCCTGGTTGACAATGTCAAGTTTATTGGCCTACAGAAAGCATAATGCACCAGCAAAGCCCTGGTGGGAGTGAGAAGATGGGCTAGACAATATTGTCTGGAAGGCCCACAAGAGGTATGGCATACCAGCAAAGCCCTATATGCCTCCTGTTCAGGAGTAAGAAGATGGGCTGGACTATATAGTCTGGGTGGCCTACAGGAGGTATGACACACTAGCAAAACTCTATATATACTGTACTTGCTGCCGATCTGGAAGTCCTAGGTATTCCCTGGAGGGTTGATGGTTGTCTGGGGTCCTTCGTGCAATAGTTCTGGCAGTGTGGACCCTAGGAGGTCTGAAGGGTCCAAGGGGGCTCTTTAGACCTCTTGCAGCAGATCCATGGGTGCCTCTGGAGGGAGGGATGGATGCCACTGTAGGGTTCCATTATGGTTGCCAGATTGTGAGAAAAATTGGAAAAGGAAACTAAATCCTTCAAGAAATTCACCTAGGGGTATAGTGATTAGCTTGACCCCTCAGATGATTCATAAATTTAAAGATTTGGACATAAAATTTTAAATTACATTATTCGCAATACGGACTAGAATAGGCCGGGATCTATCATCTGCGGCCCAGCTGCATGGATGAGATCTGTGTGCTGCCGTTTTTTTGTTTTTTGTGGAACCATAAAAATTATTGGGTCCGTGTGCGATCCGCAGGATCAGACACGGACCAAAAATACGGTCGTGTTCATGAGGTCTTATGCCTCTTTCACACGAATGTAAGGGCTCAAATTGCAGTCCGCAATGCACGGGCACCGATCATGGGGCAGCTGCATGCGGATCTCGGACCCACTCACTTGAATGGCGTCCGCGATCCGTCCGTTCCGCAAAAAGATCTTTTTGCAGAACGGAAGCATGGAACGCCACAGAAGCACTCCGTAGTGCTTCCGTGGGGTTCCATTCTGTGCTTCCGTTCCGCACCGCATCTCCAGATTTGCAGAGCGACGGTGCCTTTTCAAACAGTTGATCGGCGGGGGTCCGGGGTGTTGGACCCCCACTGATCAGATACTGATGACCTATACTGAGGATAGGTCATCAGTATCAAAATCAGTATCAGTATCAAAATATCGGAAAACCCCTTTAACCATAATGAAACTGAAAAAAAATATATATATATACTATATATATTTCTATGAAAAAGGTATTAAAATAGCTTTATGTGTCATGAAAAAAGGCCTTAGAAAGGGGTTAACAGTAATGTGTTATATCATTCTACAGTAAACATGCCTCGTTTTCTTACAGTCTTAGCTTTCTGGACTGGAATGCTAATCGCCTTTTTGTGCATCAATATTTACTTTTGTATTTATTTCAGGAGATAAACTGGAATCTCATGACACAAGAAGTTTGCATACTTTATAGCCATGTATGCCTTCCATAGTACCACTGTGGGTGGTAGCAAATGTGTTTTTATATTGTAAGCAGAACTTTTGTCATTTATAAAATGTGTACTCCAGTACTGGCGTACACAAGTCACACAAATTGGTCGTGTAGACACCCTAGAACGGGTCAGCAACCTCCGGCACTCCAGGTGTTGTGAAACTACTGTACATATTCCATCATGCATGGCTTGCTTGGCTATTCTCTGAACTCCCACAGAAGTGAAAGGAGCATGCTAGGAGTTGTATTTTCACAACAGTTGGAGTGCCGAAGGTTGCTGATCCCTGCAACCATACTAAAGAAGTGGTTACTCATTTCCATTCCTGCCAAGACCAAATAAATCTGCTCTACACTCATGTTGAAGATCAGGATAACCGTAAGAGTTAGAGGTCTCCCTGAAACTTTTACCTCAGAGTCATTGCTAAATATCGTTAAACAACTTGATAGTAATCTGCTAGGGAACCAATACCCCCTTTCCATTGAGACAGAGCACACAGGGCTTTACGTCCATGTCTGGAATCCTCTGAACCTCCAAGAGATGTTATCTGTAGATTCCTTGATTTCAGTCAGGAATCATGCACATGACCATATGTATTTTGCGGTCAGCAAAAAATAAGGATGAAATCCGTGTGCATTCCGTACTTTGCGGAACGGAACAGCTGGCCCTTCATAGAACAGTAGGGGTGTGTGGGGGGGGGGGGGGGTCAGACGTCAATCGCATAACATTCATAAGCCTAGAATTCGCGATATTGCTTCCAGGGGGACCATGTTTTATCTAAGGTACTTTTTAGTAGTTAATGATTGTATATAATTAGTTAGATTATAATCAAATATCCACATGACAGGTTCCCTTTAAGGGCCCTTGCAGACGAGCGTTTGTCACGCTGCGGGTCTGCAGCGCAGCTCCCGGCCTGACCTCCCAGCACTGACAGGGGTCACATAGCATTATATTGATTTATGATTCCATGTAACCCTTATAGTTCTGGAATGTATTGGATAACACTGGCAGCATTATGTCAGTGTTATCCAATACATTCTAGAACTGTAAGGGTTACATAGCATCATAAATCAATATAACAGCTATGTGACCACGTCAGTGCTGGGTGCATGAGTAAGGGGGAGTTCTCCCGAAACGTCACGTGGAGGGGAGGAGGTGTGAACGATGTCTGTCTTAGCGTCCCTCATGATGTACCATTTTATATTGGAATGAAATAAAGAAATAAAAGTTTTTGTACCAGCAACTTGTGACGTTTGAAAAAGGGTCTGCCCAAAAGGCCTCCAGGGGTAACAACCCTTTAAAGGGGTTTTCACATCTGAACATTTATGGCATATTGCTAGGATATGCCCCAAAATTTCAGACAGGTGCGGAGCCAATCTACAGAACGAGGCCCCCAAAGTGAAGGAAAACACACCGCTTTGGGACTGCCAGAAATAATAGTCAGCACTTCCATAGTAGTGAATGAAAGGTGGCAGTGCATGTGCAGCTGCTCTCTCTTCACTTCAGAGGCCCTGTTCTGGAGGTAGGTGTGGGTCTTACGTGTGGTGTAACCTAGGGCCTAAGAAGGAAGTTCATATTCATAGTCAGGTGGTGGCAAGTTCCCCATCCCAAGAAGCTTCTATTATAATAGAAAGTGAATTTTGCTGAGGACAATAATTACACGTTCGTTCTGTTTTTTTATTTAGTTTTCCAGTTGTAAGGCTTTATGCACATGGCTGTGTATATCAGTCTGCAATGTGCATTCCCCATTCTTTTCTCTACTGTCAATAGAAAGGACTATTTTGCCCTCAGTATAAACAGGAATAGGACATGTTCTGTAATTTGTAGAATTGTGACATGGATCCACAAAAAACAAGCATGCGTGCATGGCCCCATAGAAATTAATGGAAATTTAAAAAAATGTGGAAAGCATACAGGTGAAAAATATGGTAGTGGGCATGAAATCTAACTTGTATACATGTACAAGCTCAAAAACATCCCAAAATAAATGATCTGGTTTCTATGGTCTGTCAACTCATTTGACAACACAGTAAATAAGTATTTATAATAAAAAAATGTAAAGATGGCTTATTGCTTTTGACCTTTCACCATGCAAATTTGTCATTCTTTTCTTCTATTAGATCATTGAAAAATATTGGCTGCTCAACAACTCAGGTATTAGTGGTGTCAATGTATTCTGCCACTAGAATAGCATCTCTGCATTTGTATGGATTGCATTACATTACTCAGATCAGTTCTGTACTACAAATGAAAATGCCCTCCTACAGATTTGTCAAAACCTGACTTGCAAATATCATCAAAGAGTATATCTACAGCTCTAAGACATTTGCACTAGAAGACACTGTATATATTTAACAAAAAAAAAAAACACATTCAATCAAGAAAAGTAAATTTAATCTTACATAAATTTCAAACATTGTCATTTTCTTATAGTTCAAAACTAAGCTTCTAAAAATTACTGTAATCTGAGTAGATTCAGGTTGTAGTATAAAAAGTAAAGCATGGTGTAGCTCTATTGGTAAGTCCCTGCTGGCTTCTGCTAGAATGACACCCAACACATTTATTTTAAAGGGATTTTCTGATTAATGACTTGATAGCGTTTTCAGTGGATGTTCCATAGAATTGTGATCAGCCATGGACTGTTTTAAAACATTGGTGCCTGTGATACAGAAATAACCTAATGAGTGCTAAGCAGATTCCTTATCTCCCATGGACACCAGCGTGCATGGACACACCTCTACTGTGAACCAGGCAAACCCATCAGTCATTTATGGTTAGAAAATTCATTAACTGCAAAATACAATAAAACGTGTAAGTAAAATGAACAATAACCTGGAACCAGAATTAAAAACACACGTTCCTTGCATGTAAAACTCATAAATGAATAAGGCTGGAATCTCCCATGATTCTCTTTGCTTCCCTCCCTCCCCCCCATGTGATGGTAAAATGTATGCCACCCCTTTACTGGTATATGAACATTCAAAAAATTAAGTAATCACATATATATGACTATTTAGTGTACTAACTGATTAAAGGCAACTACTCCCTGGGTTTGGGGGACCCAAAACCACCAGCATGTCCTTATGTAAGGTTCTAAAGATCCCGTCATAACTGGCTGTTTTGTAATAGTGTAGGAAAAGAACTGGAGATGAGGCTGGTGGCTTCGGGACAGTGCACTTCACTTCCAGTGGGTTGTGTTGCCCTCAGCTTCATCTGAGCACTGCTCATGCACCTAAAGCTACTGTTTATATCTCCAATAGTAGATATACAGTACAAAATATGGAAACCATCAGTTTTAATAGGCATTTTAGAAAGCTAAACCCTAGCTGAATAAGATGTTTTGAAGGCCGTTCTTCCATGCAGTTATTTGCCCCAAATGTATCAAATGTCACAGGTTTTTGCCTTAATTATGTCTAAAGATGCTACTCCAATTTTTATGCCACCCACTTCTGGAACGAGACTGAGACAATTGTGCGACTGCCCTCCTTTGTGCTTTTTTGAAGCCATTATTGTGGAGTGCCGGGGACTCCAGGCTGTGGAATACTTTTTGAGAACAAGGGGTATATAGTATGGAGATTATAACAGATGTATCCTCGATCTTGTTGACTTCATCCTTGATCACAACTATATCTTTGAATCGAAGCACTACCACCAGCTCCAGGGTACGGCCATGGGTAGACCCTGTGCGCTTACTCATGATAACCTACTCCTGGATGGTGGGCGAAAAATCTGGTGTTTGGTGAAGCAAAGGATGGATGGACTAATCTGATACTGTTCTGGTGTACATCCTGGTACTCTGAAAAGGGAAGGAAGATTCTTTGTGGCACATGTTAATGATAACCCCACTGGACTTGCGTTCACCTGTGTGGCTGATAAATGGAGACTTCCCTTTATAAATGTAATGATTTACAAACAGGACAGGAGGTTACATATTGAGGTATTCAGAAAACTCACTGCAACAAATAGCCTGTTAGAGGGAGACTCTCCCATCCTAAGAAAAGGCATTACTAAAGGCCAGTATCTTACACTGTGGAGGAATTGTTTGGACAACGAAACCTTTAGGAAACCGGCACATGATTTGAGAGATAGGTTTCTAAGAAGGGGTTGTCTGGAGGAAGTTCAAACACTCTTTGAAGTTTGACAGAAATGCTCTCCTTACATCAAAGGACTGCACAAGAGAACCAATTAGAATTATTGGCACATATGACAATCAGGCCATAAAAATCCAGGAGATTCTAAGAAAAGTTTGGGGGATTCTCTTAATTGACCCCAATCTTGAAGAGGTTTTGACACCTCTTCCATCGACCACCTATAGAAAAAGGTGGATCACTGTGTGATCATATGGTACATAACTTCTCTCAGAGACAAAGGCCAAAACATACATTATTGGACTGGAGACCAATTGGTACATTTAGGTGTTGTGGTTGTATTGGGTGACAGTTTATTCTTCATTCGAAGACCTTTATGATTGTTTCCACGGGCGTAGAATTTAGGATGAGTGATTTTGCCAACGCAAGTGGAGTTGTTTACTTGTGTACATATGACTGCCCCCTCAACTATGTGGGGGAAAACCAAACGAGAGCTTGGGTGTAGAATTGGGGACCAATAGCTCACCACTTTTGGGAATTTCATAGGGGTGACCTTAAAAGCATAAAATTCCAGGTTACAGAGGTGGTGACTGCGACAGATGGATTATCCAAAAGAAGGCCCAGTGGATTTACAGACTACATACTGCGAGTCCTTTGGTTGCTTTATCTAGCCCTCATGCACATGTTCAGTGTTTTTTTTTTAACCAATAATACTTTGACTAATAGGATACCTTCTATCGGACCAGGACGGGTCCATTTTCTACTAGTCTCTAGGTAGCTACAGTATATTGACTGATTATCCTGTTAGGGATCTCGGTGATCCCCATTCTGTATACATTAAACCTTAAAAAATAACAGAGTTTGACATTTCTTTGAATTCCCCCCTCTCCGTCTGCCTACATTCTCATTATTCTGGTGACTTATTATGAACTTACAACCAGCAGTGGATTCCCCTTTTTGTGGATTTGCACACCAGTTTGGACCGCATTGGTTGATGGACAGCTGCCCCCCCTTGTATCTGCACATGCATTATTATAGAGTGATGCGCTTTATTATGGAGCATACACTTTGTGGATTAGGCGCTCGTGCACAGCATTGTCGTTGTTATGGATTCTGCCTGCACCCATTGTTGCCCCGAGTGTTGGCATTGACCATTAGTTCTGATGTGTATGTTCCATGGTGGCATGCACGCAATGAGGGTGGTCTCAGCAATAAATTACAACAGACGTGGAGAGGGCCCTCACAGCATGTGTGCAGCGCCAAAACTATTATGAATCCTAACTAGACATGCCTAATGGAGGCATCTGTCTTTGGCTTTACACGTGCCAAAGATGGAATGTAGTAGGGACCTTCAATTGGCCAACGTCAACTCTGGCGGAGGCTGGATACTCTGACTCTTCCACAGTGGAATGCATGTGATTGTTTGCAATACTGTCCGCTTGTTCCTCCAACTATTGTTGTGGGGGAAGCCGATATCTGGTGAGGGGAGGACACGATCCATCTAGGACTGTATAATGCTGTTTACACCTATAAGGCTACTTTCACATCTACGTTGTGCTGTCCAGTTTTGAGATCCAGCAAAGGCTCTCCTAACCTCAGCACAACGCTTCAATTCTGTCCCCATACACTGTCAATGGGGACAAAACTGAGCAAACCAGAACGGCTTGCACCAGAATACATTCCGTTGCAGTTTGTTGCGTTCCCATGCAAGCAGCGTTCTTGTGTGCAGCAGAGAAAACTGAAGAAGCCGGATATAGCAACAATACCCATGTAACTTCAATGGTGCCTGATCTGTTTTTTTCGGAGACAGTTTATTCATTTTCCATATAATTACAACCGGATCCCTTCTGAACAGATGCAGCCGGTTGTATTAGAAGGGAAGCGTTCTGCTGTGTTTTTGAGATCCCATGCCGGATCTCAAAACCGGACAGCAAAAACGCAGATGTGAAAGTACCCTACACATTAACCTGCATTCAACAATGGGACACATGGGAACAGGAAGTAGGAGGTTACAATTGGATGGGAGGGGTATATAGGAGCACAACCTATTTGAGTTAGTTGCGCTTCCACATTATATGCGACACCTGTATCATGTGTGGCATTATGCACTCTTTGATATTTTGCCTTTTGGTACCCTGATAAACCAGCTTTTCTGTTGAGGAAAAGGGCTGGGACACCCGAAAGGACAAGTAGGGAAAAACTGGGAGCAGTTAAAAGGTTTAGCTACCGAGAGGTGGGGTCACCCCTTTTGGGGCAGGTGCTCTGCCTGTAGATAGGGATAGAGCAAAGGACACAAATTCATGTCCCAGTGCATGGAATTGGTATAAATTGTCCACCTTTCTGCAGCAACCCCCCCACCCCCATGGATCATGTGCAATTGTACACAGTGGCCCCAACTATTATGGAGCTGAATGTCTCCTTGGTTCCCACTTGAAGATAGTTATTTTATTCATAGTTTGTCTAGTTTTTTTTTTGCTGTTAATGACTTCAGTAAAGCTTATATTTTAATGAGGGTTTTATTTTTGTAACGGTGACTTGATTAATGATTACCCTCTGGTATAGATCTTAATTTTTGGATTGCAGGGCTAATAAATTTCCGCCAAAGAATGGAATGTTGCTGCAATATGAAAATCAAGCAATGGCCGCCATCTATATCAATAACCATAGTGTTTACAGCTAGTCTGAGACAGTACCCACTCTTCTATTACTTTTAAATTAATTCGCAAAATGACATAACTGGCGACTTATCCTCTTCAGTGCCAGTCTTTATAGTGACAATTAGATTTGCAATTCTTGTTAATGTTGTGGATTAGAAGGCTTTAGATTTGTTTGCAGCAGAAGACAATCTCCCATACAATAGAAGTACATGTGTTTATACAATGCATAGACTTAACCGGGAACAACCAGGACCAGCAGACATATTAAGCTCCCATTTTTAGATCATCTGGAAAAAGAAAAAGAAAGCACCCTATTTAGCAAGATATTACACAAAAATATAATTAGTGTATTACTTCTACAATATTACATTACTATGTAAGGTGCATAAAGCCATTTGTACTTCCAATTAAATGAAAAGTACAGGTAAATCGCTCATGCACACGATCGTAGCAGCAGTTTTTGCAATACACAAATTGCGGATCTGCAAAACACAGATCCTGCATTTAGCATTGTGCAGAACATGACATCCGGCCCTCTATAAAACTGTCCTATCCTTGTACGTAAAATGGACAAGAATGGGACAAATTTTTTTTTTGTGGGTGCCAGGCATCTTTTGCGGCCCCATTGAAGTAAATTGGTTTGCAACGGTTGTGTGCATTAGTCCTAAGGCTTTTGTCACAAACAGCTTTTTGTGGCAGTTTTTGGTGCAGTCTTCTTTAGCCAAAGGAAGTCGATCCGCAAGTCCTTCTTTTATATTTCTCAATCCTTCTAATCCACTTCGTCCTTTTGCTCAATAATGTACACTGAAATTTGCCATAAAAACCTGTGTATGACACAGCCCTAAGAATCATTTTTAAGGCTACATTCACATGACTGTATTTTTGGCTCTGCATCCGTTCCGCAAAATTGTGCTGTCCGGACAAGAATAGGCATTTCTAATCATGGGGCCGGCTACATTCACACGGCACGGATCCGCAATATGCGGACCGCAAAACACATACGGTCGTGTGGATGTAGCCTAAATTAAAGGGTAACATTTTTATTTTATTTGCTAGTTTATTAGAGCTAGGCATGTATACCTGAGTTAGTCTGTCAATGATTGGCAAAAGATCTGTAATTGCCTTATAATAACAGCTTTCATTAATGTAATCTGTCCCTTCACACTGCTCCCTTAAAAGACAGTTGCTATGGCTTGTCTGTCTCCGGCTAAGACGACAGGATGATAGAGGGGCGGTCCTTCACACTGCATGCCTACATTATGCTTCAGAGTGAGGAGGTGTGTCTCAGTAATCCAATCTGATTGGCTGCCAGGGATCTGCTGGCTACAGCAAGTGTGTATGGGAAGTGAGGGAAAGCAGTTTTGGCCTCAGAACTAGCAGAGGAGCCATCTTGAGAAGGTCCTCATATTGTAAATGTTTACATAGCCGTAACCAAGGGAACAACTCAAGGAAAACAGTGGTATGTGAAGAAACTAAAGATTGCTTTATGCATAATGCTGCTGCAGCAGTAACATGCTAAAAAAAAAAACAATTTTTAATGAAAACATGACAATTACCCTTTACATTCTCAGAAAAATTGAACTGGCTTGACGCAATGCCCCAGTGTAACCACATAAGCCTCACATGACAAGTACTGAAGTAATAAATCAAATAACGGATATGTATTAAAGATTTTCCAGGTTTATTTAAAGGGGTTCTGCACTTTCATTTAACTGATGATCTATCCTCTGGATAGATCATCAGCTTCTGATCGGCAGGAGTCCGACACCCGGGACCCCCCGCTGATCAGCTGTTTGAGAAGGCAGCGGCGCTCCAGCAGCGCCGCGGCCTTCTCACTGTTTACCGCCGGCCCACTGACGTCACGACTAGTATCAACTAGCGTGGGCGGGGCTAAGCTCTGTTCACTTGAATGGAGCTTATCCCAGCCCACGCTAGTTGATACTAGTCAAGACATCAGTGGGCCGGCAGTAAACAGTGAGAAGGCCGCGGCGCTACTGGAGCGCCGCTGCCTTCTCAAACAGCTGATCGGTGGGGGTCCCGGGTGTCAGACCCCGCCGATCAGAAGCTGATGATCTATCCAGAGGATAGATCAGTTAAATGAAAGTGCTGAACCCCTTTAAATAGACCATTGTATGTTTAAAAGTTTTGAAACTTTCTCATCTTCCTTACATATTAATTTCTTACTATTTTGATGCTGTTGCTTGTGGCAAATTGGGGCACTTACATTCAGTGGATGGAAATCTGTACCTTTTGGATACCACAGTAATTGTACCTAGTTTAGACAATCCTTTGTGAAGAAAATACAATTTTGCGCTCTCATTCTTTTGCTTCAATTTAATTAAGATATCAGCATGGAGTCCAAGCTGTTTAGTTCTCATAATATCTCCTAAAACTAGCTACAACTATAGCAAATTAAGGCCACTTTCACATGGTCACTCAGCCAAAACCAACTGTAAAACTTTAAAAAAAAAACAAAAAAAAAAACACAACACCCCAAAGCCCATGTATGATCAAATATATAGGGCTACTGACATAAAATTAGGTTCTGATCACATGAAGCTCATGTCTCACGTATATTTTTTTTGGGGGCCGGAAAATCTGCCACTGCTTCCTCTGGCAAAATCAGCTGTGGCTGGTGGCGGTTTATCGCTGCTGCCAGCGATGAGCTAAGCATCCTTCTCAGCCATTTCCTGCAATGTCAGGCAATTAATCAGGAAGTGGAGCTCAGGCACAATCGCAATAGCAGCGGCACAGGATCTGTAATAATTTTTTTAATGATTTTAGCCCACTGCCACACATTTTTTATATGGCTGGAGACTTAAGTGACCTAAAATTGTGTGCCGGCGATATTTACATGAGTACAGTGTTTAATTTAGGACATTGTCAGATATCACAGTCAAGTATCAGAATAGTGCCAGTGTGACACCTGACCGATGACTTTGATATTTGAGACGGACATACGAGTTTGACTTATCGTCTTCATAGGTCAGGGTCAAAGTGAGAATGAGTTATAGATATACTGTGTATTTGTATGCCAAATCACGCAACCAAAGAAAGTCTATAGCTCTGTGTCTGAACTTCTATAAACTGACATATCACTGAAGCGATATCTCAGTGGTTTAGACGCTTGCCTCACGTGCAGTGTCCTTGGGTTCAAAATTCAAGTGATGTGTGACCCTGATGTCTGACTCATCTCTGCTCACTAGTCAGCGTCACAATGACTTTTAGATTCATTGTACTTGAGCCTGATGTGTGATTTAGTATACAAATGTCAGAGTCAAATGTCAAAGTCATGGGTCAGGTGTCATACTGGCATTATTCTGATACTTGACTATGATATCTGACCATGTCCTAAAATGAACACTGTACATGAGACATACATTTGACATTTACAGAGTGTCAGTTTACATCTTCCCAATGAAATTGCAAAAGGAAATGGGCATGCTCCCAGAGGTATGGGACTGCATACCTTACTGTATATGTGAACGTTGCTCCCTGCAATCTGCTACTGATCTTAAAGCCCAGTCTCTGAAAAGCCAACGCAAGCTGTAACCCTCTGCCTGCCAGCTCCCAACGGTATTTCTGAGAAAACCCAAAAAAAAGGGAAAACAGAGAAAATATTTTCTGTGGTAAAAAGGAATATGGCCATATGTAAACAAAAATACATTAGGTCCCTTGATTTTTTTTTTTTTACAGGCTTCACTGATATCTTTGGGGTCTATGCTACCAACCAAGCATGCTAAAAAAAAGGTTCCCAGCCCTAACTCTTAATGAGCATTTATCATAATGACAAGTATTTAGTAGGTGGGTCATTCAGTTGGCAGAACAAAAGAAGGCAGAATGTATATGTATCTAGAGATTATACCCATCTATTGTCTTTTTCAGACTATAAGACACTTTTTTCTCCTTCCATTATGCAAGTGGTCATCAGCAAGCGGGAGGCACGGGAGGCACGGGAAGTGGTGAGTGAAGCGCTGCGCTGGCTCTACTCACTCCCTGGTCTTCTTCCAAACTCTGCCCTGCAGTGTGTACTGACAGTGTACAGAGTCAGGACGTAGTGCACGTAGGCACGCACTATGACCTGATGTCAGGTCATAGTAGGATCCGGAAGAAGTGGTGTGGGAAGCAGCAAGTCCAGCATCTTCAGCGCAGTCAGGAGGCAAGTTTTAGTTTTTTGGATGTCTGATCTGAGGTCTAAAGGAGGCTGGGGGGAGGGGAGGTCTGATCTGAGGCTGATGGAGCTTGGGGGGGGGGGGGGGGTCTGATTGTGGCTTAATATCTGAAGTATGATGAAGAATAGGGTTCTGATTTGGGAGTCTGATAAAGATTGGGGGACAGCTCTGAGGTCTGATAAAATACTTATCTTATTTTCCTCCTACAAATTCTAGGTGCATCTTATAGTCTGAAAAATATGGTCTCCCTTTCTATACATCACTTTTTTTGGTACGATTATTGGTGATAAGACTGGGGTATTTTATTATGCTCCAGGCTAATTTGGATTCAAGGTATGGAGATCCTTGTAAAGTGTTGACAAATGTTTTGGGATACATTTTCATCTCTGAACTGGAGAATCACCTTTAAAGGCTATGTACACCTTTGGGGGCATTATTTTTTTTATCATAGCATTTTACTCATTTTTGGGCTAAAAATTATTTTTTCAATAGGTCTTTATTAATAATGTTCAGCTGTTTCTAAGATACAGGGGTTAAAAATAAGTCTCTTTGCAAGCTGTCACTTTGTTTTCTTTTAATCCCATCATCTGACTGGTCACATGTAGCTCTTCTCTGAGCTCCTGATCACATAAACACTTCTATGGGGTGGCTGTCTGTTCAAGTGGATACTACAAATCAGCCTATAGAAGCGAATGGGGATGCCATATTTGCAATTACACCTGCTCACCACTGCAATAGCTGCGGCAATCAGGTAAACAGAGGAGAGAAAGCAGCGTTCGCAGCAGTACGGCCTTCTCTTCAAACAGCTGACCGGCAGGGATACTGGGAGTTTGGACCCCGCCGATCTGATATTGATGACCTATCCTGAGGATACCATCTTAAAAGTCTTAAGATGGTGTACATCAGCCACACCCACCAATTGCTGTGACCTTCCAACTCTCACCCTTCGGCTGATATTAGGGGAAATAAGGATCAGACACCTTGGATTTCAAATGAACCCGACTATTCCTTTGTTGTCAGGGGATAAGCAGACTTAATCTCTTCTCCTCATTCACTACATACAGTATACTCGCTCAACTGAGCCAAGCATGCTTATGTATGGGAAGATAGGGAGGCATAGATGTCGGCAGAAAAAGCATTTTGCCAACAATTATTTTGTGTATGGTGAGCTTTACTTTGACAATGTCAAAACAGATGCCCAAGTCTGGTTACATGAATAGGATGATATATCAGTTGCCTAAGCAATTCAATAAATCATATTTAGAAATGCAGACTATTTTTAGTAATACCTTATAAAACAGGAATGTGAATCGTCCCACCAACTTACAGCATGATATTATGGCTGCAAGGCCTGGCCTGACACAGGTCTAATGATAGCAGCAGGGATCTCCAGACATATAGCTGGGTCGGGACCTATTGTTATAATACAGGTGGATAAATGTGCCAACATTATGCTTGTGTGCAACTGGTCTAAGACCTTATGTATTGAGAGTACCTTTAAAATGATTTTCTGGGAATTACATACACATGACCCATCCTCAAGATAGATCAATATCCGATCAGTGGGGGTCCAAATCCTGGTACTCTGCCGACCATAATTTGAAGGGTCTGCAATGATCGGATAATTGCTGTGGCCTCTTCACTGTATATCAAGCACATAGGATAGAAGCTGTACTTGGTAATACAACTCAATACTATTTACTTGAATGGGACTGAGCAGTACTAATGCCATGTGACTGATGTGATGTCACAGGCAGAAGAAGAGACCGCAGCACCCACCTGTGTGGTGGTTCCTTTTAACAGCAGACTATCAGGGGTGCTGGGAATCACACCTCCACCAACCTGATCTTGATGACCTAACCTGAGGATAAGTCATCAAAATGTAGGTTCCGGAAAACCCCATTAAATACAGAGAAATGTAAATAACAAAAATGAAAAGGATCTGCTGTTTCTAACGGTTCCACATGCTGTAGACACAACAGAGGCAACACCACATGAAAGCAGACAATAATTACAATACAGCTATGAAGTGCGACATACTCATTAGGCTAACGTCATCTTATCCTGCCAAGTTCACCAACAATCATGCATGGCAGCCAGCTTAGTATATATAAAGGCTCACCTTCAAAATTAAAGCTGCTACTAAAGCAACAAAAGGCAGGAGCACAAGGCCCAGCTTCTTCTTGTTCACTTTGCCCATCAAAAGAAACTTGGTCCAATCCACTTTCTTCTGGCTGTAAGGAGGGTACCTGAGCTTGTTTACACCTTCCATAGATAAGGACTTGATAAGGATTGACCGTTTATGAGAGAAAGTATCAAATGTATGTTTGCCATGGTAGGCACCCATGCCACTGTGTCCTAAATAAATGTTTGAAAAAAAAAAAAAAAAAAAAAAAAAAAGATACAAGATGAAGCGTTTACATTTTTTCCCCATGTGCAAAAGCTATTTCAAATTATGACGGCATAAAAAGCTTGTGGAGATGTCATTTTCTCAATAAGTTTGCCATGTAAATAATATACTTTCTATGGTTTACCAAACTATAGCTATGGCTTAACCCGTTTTACCCGAGCTCAGCCCTTGCTCTGGGAAAAGTACTTAAAGAGGACCAGTCACCACTCCGGACATGCCTGTTTTAATAGCTTCATGCATTCCCCATGTAATAACAATTCTGGACCATCAATTCATATGGCTCTATGTTGTGCCATTCCTTTATTATTTTTACTAGAAATTGCTAGCAGTCTGCAGTAAGGGTACAGAGGGATGGTAATCAGTTGCGGGTGTGTTCCTGCACAGTCTGACAATGGCAGCACTGATTAAATAGCGTACGTCTGTCCATGTACATCCCCCCAACTGGTTACCTCCCCTCTGTACCCTTACTGCAGACTGATAGCAATTCATTCATAACTTCTAGAAGAAATAATAAAGGAATGGCACAACACAGAGCCATAAGAATAGATGCTCCAGAATGCTTATTACACAGGGAATGCATGAAGCTATTAAAACAGCATGTCAGGAGTGGTGAAAGGTCCTCTAACTTTTTTGTTCCAGCCTGTGCAGAAGTGGAAGAGGCTGAACTGCTTTAGCTGCTCATATCTCCTGATTAGTAGCAGCTAGAGACATGGGCCTGGTCTTGTTTGAAAGCTGGCATTCCAGCATTAGCAGAACATAAGCAGGAGAGATCACTGTTAGAAATAGAGTCGGGAATAATTGCAGGTAAAACCTGGTCTTACTTTCAGCTGCAATTACTGCATCTTGATTTCTAACAACGATATCTTCCCATTAACTGAACATAAAGCACATATCTCTAGCTACTCATATCTCTGCATTGATAGTAGCTAAAGCTCCCGCCCTCCCTTCAGTCTGGAGGAGAGGGGGACAGTTGGGGAGCTAACAGCATGCAGGAGGAAAGGAAAAATAGTTGTTAAAAAATAAATAAATTAAAAATAAAAATTTGTCATCATTATTATTGTACTGACCCACATAAAATGATGTTATTTTTACCACACAGTCAACGCTGTAAATAAATTCCACAAAATAATGTCAAAATTTCAGTTTTTTATCTTTCCCTCTAAAATTAAATAAAAAAGGAGGAGGTAATGCTGATGTATAGTATGTGAAAGCATATGTACAAAGAATGTCAGTATAATTGGCTTTATGTGTTCAATAAAGCGAATATTAAAAAAAAAAAAAAAAAAAAAAAAAAAAAAGGGAGTTGGTAAATGTCACCAAATGAATAACTTATTCAGCTTATTCCCTCCTGCCCATTAAAATAAAGACGCATGTTATGCTGGGCATGCATATTAATTGGGGAATTTGGAGAAGCAACTGTCTGCTGAATAAAGAATTATTCACACCTCAGTGTTCCACGTGCAGAACACAACACATACCCATTCATTTTAGGTGTGTATTCACACATCAGTTTCATGGGTCCATGTTTTTCGCACAGAAACATGCTCTTTTTTGTCCGTGTTCAAGGAACCATCACTCCTATTAGTCTATGGGTCTGTGAAAACCACGGATGCAACACAGATGCCAGAGGCATCACTGACCACCTTTTCAGAGATTTAAGCACATACGTGTGAATGAGGCTTAAAGTATAACTGTCGTATTTTATATTTTTTTGGGAGTATTGGATTGTGGTGATTAATATCACCTTGGGGGCCCTATTTCAACTTTTCACTGAGTGTTCAATTACCGCTTAATTCCACATTTTTGTTCCCTGTACTGCCAACTTTTACCTGTGCTTAACCCTTTAAGGACTTAGGGCGTACCGGTACGTCCCAAGTTTAAATCTAAATTGCAGCGCCGCGGGGGTTAATCCGAACAGGATGCCGGCTGAAATCATTCAGCCGGCATCCTGTCACAATGCCAGGAGGGGGAGGGGGGGTGGGGGTCCCCCCCCCCCCCCGGCGATCGCCGCAAACTGCAGGTCAATTCAGACCTGCTGTTTGCAGCGCTTTCTGCAGTTTCTGATCCCCGGTGTCAGCGGCCGCGGGGATCAGAAACTTTAAAATGCCCAAAATGTAGATTTTTCACCCCCCCCCCCCCCCTGCACCCCTGAATGATTTTATGCCGGCAGGTGGTGCAGCCGCCTCCTCTTGAAAATTCATTGGTGTCCAGTGTTTATACCAGAGTGTCAGCACATTGTTGACACTCTGGTATAAACGGCTGACATCTGTGCAGGACCGCTGTATGGAAAAGGTTAACAGTCAGGGAGCTCCCTCCCTCTCTCATCGGGGGGCTGCTGTGCCTTTGCAGCCCCCAGACAGGATGGGGTCACAGAGGGAGGGAGCCCCCCTCCTTACCCTTCCCCGTCTGCTCAGTTGTGGCCACAACCAAGCAGACGGGGAAGGTTCCCATGGCAACAGGACGCCTTCTCAGGCATCCTGCTGTCCATGGTGCTGAACAGATCTGTGCTAAAGGCATAGATCTGTTCAGACAAAGTGTAAGTAAAATACAGTACAATACACTATACAGTGTACTGTACTGTATTATACAGACATCAGACACACATTACACATATTAGGTATTGCCGCGTCCGTAACGACCTGATCTATAAAACGGTCATGTTACTTTCCCCGCACGGTGAACGCCATAAAAAAATAAAAACTATGAGAACATTGAAATTTTGCCCACCTTACTTCCCAAAAAAGGGAATAAAAAAGTGATCAAAAAAGTTGCATGTACGCCAAAATAGTACCAAACAGTCATATCATCCCGCAAAAATCATACCCTACCCAAGATAATCGCCCCAAAAACTGAAAAAACTATGGCTCTCAGTCTATGGAAACACTAAAACATTATTATTTTTTGTTTCAAAAATGAAATCATTGTGTAAAACTTACATAAATAAATAAAAAGTAGACATATTAGGCATCGCCGCGTCCGTATCGACCGGCTCTATAAAAATATCACATGACCTAACCCCTCAGGTTACCACCGTAAAAAAAGCCATTTTTTGTCATCTTAAGTCACAAAAAGTGTAATAGCAAGCGATCAAAAATGCACCCCAAAATAGTACCAAACAGTCATCTCATGCCACAAAAAAAAAAAAATTAGACCTTCATAAGATAATCGCCCAAAAACGGAAAAAAAAAAAAAAACTATGGCTCTCAGACTACGGAGACACTAAAACATGATTTTTTTGTTTCAAAAATGAAATCATTGTGTAAAACTTACATAAATAAAAAATTTTTATACATATTAGGTATCGCCGCATCCATGACAACCTGCTCTATAAAAATACCACATGATCTAACCTGTCAGATGAATGTTGTAAATAACAAAAAAAACGGTGCCAAAAAACCTATTCCTTGTTATCTTGCCTCACAAAAAGTGTAATATAGAGCAACCAAAAATCATATATACCCTAAACTAGTACCAACAAAACTGCCACCCTATCCCATAGTTTCTAAAATGGGGTCACTTTTATGGAGTTTCTACTCTAGGGGTGCATCAGGGGGGCTTCAAATGGGACATGGTGTCCAAAAAAAAAAAAAAAAAACAGTCCAGCAAAATCTGCCTTCTAAAAACCGTAAGGCATTCCTTTCCTTCTGCGCCCTGCTGTGTGCCCGTACAGCAGTTTACGACCACATATGGGGTGTTTCTGTATACTACAGAATCAGGGCCATAAATAATGAGTTTTGTTTGGCTGTTAACCCTTGCTTTGTAACTGGGAAAAAAAATATTAAAATAGAAAATTTGCCCAAAAAGTGAAATTTTGAAATTGTATCTCTATTTTCCATTAAATCTTGTGCAACACCTAAAGGGTTAACAAAGTTTGTAAAATCAGTTTTGAATACCTTGAGGGGTGTAGTTTCTTAGATGGGGGTCACTTTTATGGAGTTTCTACTCTAGGGGTGCATCAGAGGGCTTCAAATGGGACATTGTGTCAAAAAAATAAAAAAATAAATTCCAACTAAATCTGCCTTCTAAAAACCATACGGCGCACCTTTCCCTCTACACCCGTACAGTAGTTTACGGCCACATATGGGGTGTTTCTGCAAACTACAGAATCGGGGCAATAAATATAGCAAATTTGTTTGGCTGTTAACCCTTTGTTACTGGAAAAAATGGATTAAAATTGAAAATTTGTCCAAATTCTGAAATTTTAACACCATTTGCCATTAACTCTTGTGGAAGACCTAAAGGGTTAACAAAGTTTGTAAAATCAGTTTTGAATACCTTGAGGGGTGTAGTTTATAGAATAGGGTCATTTTTTGGGTGGTTTCTATTATGTAAGCCTCGCAAAGTGACTTCCGACCTGAACTGGTCCCTAAAAATTGGGTTTTTGAAAATTTCAAGATTTGCTTCTAAACTTCTAAGCCTTGTAACATCCCCAAAAAATAAAATATTCCCAAAATGATCCAAACATGAAGTAGACATATGGGGAATGTAAAGTAATAACTATTTTTGGAGGTATTACTATGTATTATAGAAGAGAAATTGAAACTTGGAAATTTGCAATTTTTTTAACAAATTTTGGGTAAATTATTTATTTATTTTTTTATAAATAAAAATGATTTTTTTGTTTACTTCATTTTACCAGTGTCATGAAGAACACTATGTGACAAAAACCCAATCTCAGAATGGCCTGGATAAGTCAAAGCATTTAAAGTTATCAGCACTTAAAGTGACAGATTTGCAAAAAATGGCCAAGTCCTTAAGGTGAAATAGGGCTGAGTCCTTAAGAGGTTAAAATAGGGTTGCTAGGCATGGCCCGGAGCACACAGAAGCAGGCTGCGTGCAAGGTCACATTACTGACAGCCAGGGACTGTAAGTAAATGATTGAAGCCAGGTCCTCCCCAGCAGCTGATAACAGTGCCTGGGCTGTGTGCACTTCTCCCTGTCCCTGCGCTTGGCAGACGCTCACTCAGCAGACTGGGACAATGCAGAGTGGAAGCAGCGCAGACCAGGGAAGGGAGATCTGCCATCTGCTCAGTGTATAAATGAAAGCAACATGTGGTAAGAGGACCCCTTTGTGCTGCAGGAGATTAAACCTTTAGGGGGGAGGGCTCTGGTTACTGGCGCTTTTGGGGGGCTATTGTTACTGGCTAGTGAGGGCAGGAGGGATTAGCCTCAGGGTGAGGGCAGTGGCGGCCATCTTAACTGAATAGTGAAATTGCAGTTTTATGCAGACTGGTTGCTAAGGGCTGAATCTTATTAAATCTGGGGTAAGTCAGTCTAATAGTAACTGATTCCGGAATATAATGTTATTAGTAACTACATATATGAAAATTGAAATTAGGGTCTAAGTGTATCAGTTATACTTTAAGTCGTTATTTAACAAATAGCCACCATTAGTGTAAGCAATTAACTTTTTCTACTAATATACCACAGAGGATTTTTTTTTTTCCTGCAATTTTACAGATTTTCAACAAATACTTACCAACACCTCCAAAAGGTAATTCGTTGACCGAGAAATGCATCAAAACATCATTTCCAGTAACTCCTCCACTTGATGTCTGGGAAATAATCTTCTTTATTATCTAAAATATGAAAACTGTAAATTAGAGGTTTCCATTGTATCAGAGAAAATCTGCACGGATAATATCAACCTCTCATACAGTTATGCTGCTTGTTTAAAGGATCATAGTCTAGTCCAGTACATGACAATAAGGGTCCATTCAGACGTCTGTATGAATGGTCCGGACCCATTAATTTTCAATGGGGCCGGAAAAGATGCGGAGAGCACACAGTGTGCTGTCCGCATCCGCACTTCCGTCCCGTGGCCCCGAACTTCCGGTCCGCGGCTTCGCAGCTGCAGACAAGAATAGGAGTTCTCTATATAGTGCCATCGAAAGGCGGAACGCTCACTGCCGGTGTTTTGCAGATCCGCAATTTGCAGACCGCAAAACACCTACGGACGTGTGAATGGAACCTAAACTGGATAAGGAATGTCATATGAAGCCCACAAGGCCATTCTTCGCCACCCCCAACCCTGTGATCACAGACGTGTCTGGTGGCTGCTAATAGATATTTTATATCTCAGATTAGAGGAGTTGGAGTGTCGAAGGTTGTTGATCCCTGGTCTAGTGTGAAGGTCCAGGGTTTAGTAGTACACGTGGTCATTGCGAACTAGTACCTTTTTGTTATTTGAAAATGCATATAGTGCAAGTGGCTTCTCTCCCCGGTTAATGAACTGAATGGCCTCATCCACATCGTTCACATTTATTATAGGAAGGAGGGGTCCAAAAATCTCTTCTTGCATGATCTTTGCTTCTGGCTTCACATCCGTAAGAACAGTTGGTGCTAGAAAATATCAAGTCTTTAAAAACTGATCTAAGCATTTTAAGTAATCTACACACCAATTACAACAACAACAAAAAATAGCCCAGACACTGCAAGAATATTTCTATTACAGTGGTTTTCCAATTGTATGTAAAAACTGTTTAAAGGAGTTTTCCAGCTGATAAATATTAATGCCCTAGCCGAGAGTCGTGATCCCCATCGTAAGGATATACCATCAATACTGTGACCCCTGAAAACTGCTTTTATTATTGTGTAACAGAAGGCTAAGGCGATTTAGACCGACACACAGGACAAAAATTATTAACAAACTGTTTGTTCCTATCCATTCCCCACTAAATTGAGCTGCAGCAATCATCCCCTGTGTAGTAAAGAATGATCGTTAATACAGTCGTTAGTCCCTCTATAGCTTCACAGTTTACACAGGGTCATGAGCTGCCAACAAACATTTTTATGTGCCGCATAAATGATCGGGTAACCAATAAATGAGTGTTTACTTGTCTGTTGGATGATCAGAGACACATTTACAGGGGCCAATTATTGGGAAGCAGAGTTCAAAGGAGCATTTATTCCCAATAACAGGCCTTCTGCTCGGAATATGACAGAATGCCGTTGAAATCACTTTTCACAGCAATTTAGTAGCACTGCTGTGAATAGTACAAGCGATCACAGGTTCAAGTCCCTCACAAATATGTAAAACAATCAAAATATGTAATTTTTTTTTTTTTTTTTTTTTAAATATAAACAGAATTGGCTTTGCAGAGTCCAAAAATGTCTGAACTACCAAAATATGATGTCATTTGTCCTACAATAGTGTATTACTGCGTAAATAAAAAAAAAAAATATATATAATAATTTTAAAAAAAAATTGTTGAACTGCACTTTTTCATGCTACAATTTCTTTTTTACAGCTATTATATGGAACAGTAAACTGTGCAGTTAAAAAGTACAACTGATCCCACAAAAAAACAAGCCCTCAGATGGCTAAAACAAAAAAAGTTTCCAAAACGGTCATGAGTGGAGAGTGTGGTGTAGAAAGAAAATGTACTTTGATGATGACGACAATTGTCAGTCGTGAAGGACATGCATTTGTGTATTCTCATAGTACTTAACCTACAGTAAAACATACCTATATAACAGGTTGACTCATCATGCTCCCCTCCAATAGCAACCTTCTCCCCATCAAGCAAGCCAAGAATACGCTTAAAGTGACGTTTGTTAATAATCCTTTCATAATCTGGAGACTCCTTGGGATTATCACCATAATACTCCTAGAGTGATAAACCAAAACTTCCTGTCATAACCAATCCCATAAATACACCACCCTTCTGAGCATTAATCAGATCACTCTGAGCTCATTTTAAAAAGGCTATTGACACCTTTGGGGGCAATTTTTTAAAATTATTGCATTGTACTCATTTTCAGCTAAAAAAAAAACATTTAAATTTGTCTTTATTACAAATATGGGGCCATTTTTTCTGTACAGGGTTGAGATGCTCTAATAGAGGGATCTGAAATTTCTCTCTGCTCAGTCAGCCAGCTAATCTGACGGGCTCCTTGGCTGCTCTGACATTATAGCTCAGTTCTTATCTTACTGATAAAAAAAAGTGGCTTAAATAAGCGTTTATAACCTTTATCGCTAATTGTGCATTTACACCTACAGATTATCTGACTAATTTCTGTCCAATCAGACCAATAGTTGGTGTCAATAACAAAAGATGTGTGTGTAAACGGCCATCTGACCAGTGGTTGGTCAGAAAATCTGGCAGATAATCTGTTGGTGTAAATGCACAATTAGAGATAAGGGTTATTAGAGGACTGGTACAAAGTGAAATGAAAAATTACGATTCACACAGCTAGACAAACTGTTAACCCTTTGTGACAGAACGGTTCAATATTTTTTAATAAACTGAAGGATCCATCCCTTGGTGACGATATAAAAGAAGTCTGTCCAAATATTCTTATACGACTGATTGATACCAATATTGCATCTTTTATTATTCGATACGCCACCACTTGTGTGCGAGTACCCTGCGGCTTTTTATTCATAATTGTTATATTTTATTGTGTGATATTGTACTTCTTTTTATTCCTTATTTTGTGCTGATTTTATTACATTATATATAGTATATATTAAATTGCCACTTTCCATGTGATCCACATATTTGAGTGCCAGTCTTACATTCTTTTTTCCCTATTTTTTAATAAAGGCCATTGAAAAAAAGATTTAGCCCAAAATGAGTAAAATGCAATCATAATTTTTTTTTGCCTCCGAAAGTGTACATAGCCTTTAAGTGCATATTTAAAACCTGTAGAGCAATGGTCTGTATGGAATTATAGCTATTGCTGCTTGTCATGATCACAGCAGGGCACTGTGCAATACTTACCTGTTTTTCTCAGCTCTTTTCTTCCATTTTTGGCAGTGTCACCCTTATACATAGCGTGTTACTCTATTTCAGCTTTATGCCGTTCTTATTGTAACATGCTGTCTATAAGGATGCCACTTGCTAAATTTGCAGATCAATTTTCAAGTCGTTTAAACGGCTATAAAAGCTTCTACTTTTATTGCAATGGTAGAAATAGATATTAAAATCACATACATTTTGACAGCTCTGAAAAGGCATTTTCAGATGGCTTAAAGGGAGTCTTTCACCTAAAATTACCATTATACACCACAAACATCATGATATCCATTACATTCCCCATATTATAATCTTACCTTTCATATTGCTGTCCGTCGCCTATTCTCTCTTAAAAACGCTATTATTCCATATGCTAATTAGGTTCTGAAGGTGCCCAGGGGCGGCGTTTATGCGGCCGGTGCCCAGGCTCCACGGCGCTGTTCAAATCAAACCACTCCCCTTTCACCCCTCTGGCCCGCCCTCGGTTCTTCAGATACCATCCTCCAGTCAATGACAAATCCGGCGCCTGCGCACTCCATTACCCACTAGGGCAGAGGCAGCAGAGCGTTTAATCCGCATGCGCCGGCCCGTACATCCCGATCTAGCCGGCGGAAGTAAACTGCCAAAATATCGGGATGTACGGGCCGGCGCATTCGCATTAAACGCTCTGCTGCCTCTGCCCTAGTGGGTAATGGAGTGCGCAGGCGCCGGATTTGTCATTGACTGGAGGATGGTATCTGAAGAACCGAGGGCGGGCCAGAGGGGTGAAAGGGGAGGGGTTTGATTTGAACAGCGCCGTGGAGCCTGGGCACCGGCCGCATAAATGCCGCCCCTGGGCACCTTCAGAACCTAATTAGCATATGGAATAAAATTGTTTTTAAGAGAGAATAGGCGACGGACAGCAATATGAAAGGTAAGATTATAATATGGGGAATGTAATGGATATCATGATGTTTGTGTTGTGTATAATGGTCATTTTAGGTGAAAGACTCTTTAAAAGGGCATCTGTCAGCAGATTTGTACCTATGACACTGGCGTTACATGTGCGCTTGGCAGCTGAAGGCATCTGTGTTGGTCCCATGCTCATATGTGCCCGCATTGCTGAGAAAAATTATGTTTTAATATATGCAGATGAGTCTCTAGGAGCAATGGGGACGTTGCTGTTGCTTTGACTGCCTAACCCCGTCAATCAAATTGCAGTTGCAGGGAGCTAAGCCTCTAGGTATAACAGCAACGTCCCCATTGCTCCTAGAGACTCATTTGCATGCATTGAAACATTTTTTTAAGCAATGTGGACACATATGTACACGGGACCAATACACAGATGCCTTCAGCTGCCAAGTGCACATGTAACAGGTCAGCCAGTGTCATAGGTACAAATCTGCTGACAGATGTCCTTTAAAGGGGTTCTGCATGTAATAAACGTATTTGAATATACTGACATGTTCTCATCTGTTTATATAAAGCCACAGGGCACAGAATGGTCTGGGGCACAATTTTTATATGCTATGAACATTTATGTCCACGGTTTGCAATGATGAAAAAAACTAAGAACCTTCCCTTTGGCTAGGTCTACACGTGTCGCGCGACATTTTGTTGCACTAATGTCGCGCGACAATTTTTATAATTGCAGTCTATGGTGTCGCACTGCAACATGCGACATGTTGCGACTGCGACGCGACAGTCGCAGAAAAATCCATCTTGAATGGATTTTCTGCGACTGTCGTGTCGCAGTCGCAGCATGTCGCATGTTGCAGTGCGACACCATAGACTGCCATTATAAAAATTGTCGCGCGACATTGGTGCAACAAAATGTCGCGCGACAAATGTCGTCGTGTAGACCTAGCCTTTGACACCAACAAATCCAGATTTTATACATCACTAAACC
This sequence comes from Bufo gargarizans, assembly GCF_014858855.1. Classification (NCBI taxonomy): domain Eukaryota; kingdom Metazoa; phylum Chordata; class Amphibia; order Anura; family Bufonidae; genus Bufo; species Bufo gargarizans. Next base: position 285,861,711 of record NC_058082.1, read on the forward strand.
TTAAAAGTTTAGGATTTAATCTTTTAAGTCTATTTTCATTTGAATTCCTGCAAGGGTTCTGCTTTGTGATTCCCAACCCCCTTCCCCTCTTTATTCCATATTCCTTCTCCTTCAGATGCAATTTTTTTTTCTTTTATTTTGAACATTATTGAAATTTCAATAGAAATAAAAAAAATATATGAAGCCGAAAAAAGTTAACAGTACAAAAGTAAAAAAATAAAAAATAAAATATATAAAATGTGACAAACCTTTAGTGTCTCCTTGATCTTTTCTATCAGTTTACCTTGGACGGACTTATCACACAGAATATAGTCAGGCGCGATGCATGTTTGGCCGCAGTTTACAAACTTTCCCCAAGTTATACGTCTAGATTAAAAAATTAAAAAATTCCTTCAACATAAAATAAGACATCCATTTCTGTACCTACATACAAATATACTGTAAATGTCTCCATATCTCTAGCTCTGTAAATAATCTGACAATTTGAAACTGGGCAAAGTCTACACGAGACAAAATGTTGTACAGTCTTGACACTGGCGTTCTGAGATAACTGAGGGGGGGGGGGGGGGGACCTTCTGAGATAAGATGGAAAAGCAATCAGTATCAGATCCTGGGATCGAGATTGTGGTGCCTGGATGAGCGCTGCAGCCAATTCACTAGTTATTCAATCTGTGCCAGGAGCTCTATACACTTAGTAGCAGATATTTAGGGTACTGCAGATTTGCCCTGCTCAAACAAGTGCAACAAAACTGCAGTATCCAGGACTAACATTACTACCTGTATTGTGTTGTGCACTTGAGCGCAGCTACATTTTTAAACAGTCGAATCCCCTCTGTATCCTAAGGATAGGCAGTCAACATTGTTATCTCTGAGAAAACGCATCAGATTTTTGTCTGAGGGTCATGGATTCTGCAAGATTCTCCTCAGCAATATATTATAATGTCATTATTTCTCCTTAAAGTCACTTGATTCCAGAATTTACACTTTGTGGCTGAATGATTGCCTAATGAGAACATACAGGTTTCGACTAGAAACCATAATCGTGATTGTGAATGGAGCGAAATATTGGCCTTAACCTCACAGTTATCGGTATGTGAGGGACAAAGAGTATCTCAATTGTTATTGATCCATAGGGTATACAGAACTCCGTCCTTGTTTGAAATAGGGGCTAGAGTGGATCCTGTCCGAGGTGTGGGCAGGGGCCAGCCTCGCTACTACACATGTTTTGGGACTGTGAGAAATTATCGAGCTTTTGGATAGGGGTATTGAAAAGGATTAAGGACGCATATCAAGTGGAGATACCAGCTACTCCTAGAACTTGTCTTTTGGGGATGGAAGTTATTGGGGACCGAGAAATGTGCATTGGGGTGCAGTGCTTATTATTCCAAGCTCGTAAATTGATAGCCATGCACTGGATCCGTCCACAACCCCCTTCACTAGCGGAATTCCTTAATAGAGTGACTGACGTACTGCGCTTAGAAAGGGGGGTATCATTGAAACGGAACTGTGAAGCCAAATTTGTGGCAATATGGGAAAGATGGCTCTCGGTTCGGCCTGGAGTTCTCTCCCTTTAATTGGTTAGATGCTTCACGGGTGAATGTAGGCTACTCCGCTGCTTGTGATTAGAATTCCAGTGATGTAGGGGGAAATGAATATGAGTTCGCCTGGGCACTGTTCTGGATGATGACAAGATGCGTCTCTCGGGACTGTAATGGCAGGAAAGCTCTAATTGATAATGGGCCCTGTGAATGGTCAGAAGGGCAACTGGTATTTCCCTTCAGATTCTGTATGGATAGCTACCCGGATCGGTGGATGGACCGTCTCTACGCTAAGGGGGGGGGTTCCCCTTTATTTTTTTGTTGTTCTTCTTTTTGTTGGCTCTTTTTTATTGTACAGTGTTGTAAAAGGTTTAATAAAAATGATCCGATTTAAAAAGAAACCATAATCGCGAACATGGAAAAAGATGGTTCTGAGCTTTACTACTAATGTACTAGAATCAGAACATAGGGGCCATTTATCAATCTGAAATACGCCTAGCTTAGGCGTACTTGACGAGTAGATTGCAGCGCAGCGGTTATAAACACGGCGCCTCGTCATAACTTTGAAAGAACCATCGCCAGCTTAGGGCTTTATTAAACCCACGTCTAAAGCGTAGTGTATAAGTGCTCTACTGTATGATTCGTACACGTTCTGAACAAGACTTCCGCAGATTATACTGGTTGATCTCCTGTCCTCTACCAAGTCATAAAATATTCCAATAACCAAGGTTGTCTAACCTTTACTCTTACTCACCTGCTGGCAATATCAATATCACAGTCCTTATCAATGTAACATGGACTTTTCCCCCCCAGTTCAAGGGTGACAGGTGTCAGGAATTTAGCTGCTGCTGACATAATTATTTTACCAACATTTGTATTCCCAGTATATAAAATGTGGTCAAATCTTTCAGCAAGCAACTCCGTTGTCTCTGCTATTCCTCCGTTAACCAACGGGTAAAGTTCCTACAGAAGGGGAAAAAAAACCAAAAAAAAACAAAACAGAATTGCTTAACTTTGAATTCGCTTTTAAAGAGGTTTTCCAGGTGTAAAGGGTCGGACTTTAGGCACCCCTGTCGATCAGCTGTTTGAAGAGACCGCAGTGCTCCGCTTAGTGCTGCGGCCACTTCCTAGGCTGGTTACGTCACGCTCATTGGTCACATGGCCCATTTCCAGCAAAGTGAATGGTCCTGGGTAGGGCTGGGGGAGATATGGCCTAAAATCTATATTGCAATATAATTTGAACTATCTGCGATAACGATATATATCGCAATATATTATTTTCTTCTGTATGTATACTTGCAATCATTCATGTCCCCCAGCCAGTGCCATCAGCCCCATGCCATAGCCATCCTCCAACCCAACCGCTTAGCACTGCTTTTTCTGAGGGAACCCGATAAATTACCTTGTCCAAGTATCTTGGAATAAGTTTCTCCAGAACCTTGGCAGTGTTCTCGCTCACCTCAGAAGGCTTGATCACCACAGCGTTACCTTTACAGAAATAAGAAAGTGTAATATTTAAAGGCTAAATATTCAAAATAAAACTGGATAATAGTGATCCCAATATTGTTAATTTGATGAGTAAAAGTGTGCAGGAAATTGGCTGTGTATGGGAGAGATATTGGTCAGAAGTGCTTTGATTTAAGTTCCCATATGATTAGCGGTAAACACATAGTGGGAACAAATACAGCCAACATTATATTTCTCACCAAGGGTGACATTGGCTGTATATTTGGGGTCATTGTCTTGCTGCAGAATATATTTGGAGTTAGACACTTCCCTGGCAGTACTCCATAATGGATAAGTTTCTACCTGTATTCCTGACCAAATCCCTAACTCCATTTTGCGTCACTGTTGCCTGCAGACACTAATTGTGCCGTTGTCACCATTCTGAGTACAAACTGCCTTCTGTTACAGCCAAATATTTCAAATTTTGACTCATTAGTCCAGAGCCTGCTGCCATTTTTCTACACCCCAATTCCTATGTTTTTGTGCATGGATTGTGTCTTGGCCTTATTTCCACATAGAAGTTATGACTGACCACAGTTCTTCCATGAAGACAACTTATTGCCTAACTTCTCAGAATATTAGATGGGTGTGTACCTGGGTCCTGCTAGGTTTCTGCCAGTTCTGAGCTGGACATCTTCCAACTTTGAAGGGAAGTAAACATGATGTGTCGTTCATATACAAGTTTCCTTGGCCAACAACTGTATCTACTGTCCTTAAATGTTGCATCTTCAAAAGAGATCCTCCTGAGACTACATCTACATCCCTGCCAAGTTCTTTCAAAAACTGTGTACAAGTGTACCTAGAAGAACTGATAGTGTTTTGAAGGCAAAGGGTGGTCACACCAAATATAAACTTGATTTAGATTTCACTTTTCTTGATTCACTTAGCATTTTGTTAATTGCTAAAATTCAAACTATTAACACTTCTATTTTTGAAAGCATTCTTATATTTCAGAATTTGCCTAAAATCTTTGTACGACACTGCACACACATACATACGTATACACCATCATAAAATGAAAAAGAACACATTGAAAACGTAATGTGATTAAGCAGTGGTTGACAAAGTATAAAGTACTAGTGGCGATTGGTCACTGATGTTGAGGCAGGGTGACATTAATGCTGGGTTGCATCTCCCTTTGCTGCCATTCTGGCATGTTAACGGCCATACAGATAATGGATGTCCTCCTGTTGTATGTCATGCCAAGATCTTTCAACTTGGACACACAGTTTAGCCAAGGTGGTTGTTGGCTGCTCTGATTCCTCTCCCCATCCAGTCCCAGACATTCGTAATGGGGGAAGATATCTTGGGATTGAGCTGGCCAAGGAGCTGCTGGATACCCTGAAGAGCACACTGTATTGTGCAGACAGTGAGTGGGCGGTATTATCTTGTCGAAACACCACATCACCTCAATCAAAAATGGCAGGAGGACTGGTTCCATGATGTCCTGGCCCTCGCAAAGACTGGCCAATGTTTCCTCCATGAATTCCAAACAGGAATGGCCATGGAGGCTAATCAAGTCTGCCCAATACCTCTGAAGAAGCCAGATTAGCTGGCGAAACATGTTGGGGGGCGGAAATCAGGTTTTATATTGCTGTATCTCACCGGCGCCAGACTTATCCTATGTTCTCAGTGCTAACTGTCAATGCGAACAGGCCCTAGCCTGTCAATATACGCCTCAATCTGTGGGGGTTAGGTTAACTAGGCACAGAGTATTATTTTAGCCACCATAGATAGCTGAGGAAAGCAGAGCGGGTTTGTGCACCCCCCGCCTGTAATCCAATGGTATTTTGGTATGGCATCCAGTGAGGTTTAGCTATTTTTAACCCTTTAGGTAGCTCACATAAGTTTACTTCACTTTTCTCAATTGTCTTAATAAAAGAAGTAAAAGTTAAGTTTTATTGCCTGGGACAAGAGAGGTTAGCAGACAGTTAGGTAATAGTGTTTTGTAACATGGACGCTAATGGCACCCCACACCATGATATCTGGTGTTGGTCCTGTGTGTCTCCGCACTATCCGTGATTGCAGGAGGGCTGGAGAGCACCTACTGCAAACTCAGATGCAGCCATCATTAGTACCAAGACAGAACCTGTTTTCATCACTAAACACTACTGTTTACTATTGCTGGCCGCATCACACTTTGCTGGAGGAGTAACAGTGACCAGATTACAATATATACCTGCTGCAATGGCCCCCACCACAGGATGCAGAACAACGACAAGGGGATAGTTCCAAGCTCCAATGACGAGCACAACTCCAAGAGGTTCATAGTGGATGTACACTTCATCTCCCATGGTCATCAGGGTCTTTTTCACATGTAGTGGTGCAGCCCAGTTCCGAAGATTGTCAATGGTATGCTCAATTTCAGCCAAGAGTCCCATCATCTCAAAACTATAAGCTGTACAATCATTCTAGGCATAAGAGAAAACACATTGTTACATTTGTCAAATGACAGATGAACAGAAAATATTGTACTGTACAATTACAAATATTGATTATGCAAACAGATACTATAATTGAATGCATTAATGTAAATAAAATTTACATTAAAAAAAAAATCTTGCTAAGCAAGAACAATTCTTATTTGCATACTTTACCACTATCATACCCCACTGTCTGTCAAACCATCCCAGGTACAGGCAAGAATGGGGGCAGGTCAGACAACTGGAAGGTTCTATGCAAGAGAATATATATGTATGAAAACTAAATTTGACTTTCCTAAAGTATATTTACACGCTGGCAGACTTCTTGCAGACATTTCTGCATCATTTGAATGGGGTTGTTTTGGAGGCAATATGGAGGAATCATTAATCCAAGCCAACCTATAATGCTGTGTGTCTCTGCTTCTACAGAATAATACCATTATGAGTGAGGGACAATAGCCCTGCGGGCAGCCCGACACGCACAGTATCATAGTAATCTATGGTGCTGTGCGCTCCCGTGCGCACGATACATGCCGCCCCGGGACATATGGCCCACTCATGAACTGTACTGTATGTCTTGGAGGGCATACGGTCGTGTGCATGAGCCCTAAGTCAGTATAATTCTGAGTGTCTGTAACGGGTAATCACACTCACACATGGAGCACGATTTCCACACAGGACACACTTGTCTGAAACAGCTCTTAGGCCTCAGGCACACAACTATGTCCGGATTTCCACCTGCAAATTAAAGACACCTTCTGGGTGTACTCCATATTTTTCTCGCTTCCATTAATAGAAAGGATTATTCTCTTCCTCAATGCAGACCACAACATGACATGTTTTATAGTTGTGTGCATTGCTCCATAGAAATTGCACTATATGCAAACAATGAAAAATACAATGGTGTGCATGACTGGTGGATTGTCTGGAGTATAGGGAAACATAGTGAAGGAGAGTTTCATGTTTTAACCCTTAGCTAATAAACACAAAAGTACTAAAGCACCTTGTGCAAGTCTGCTTTCAAGGCCTGCTTGAGCTCGGTCTCATTCTCAGTGATCATGTTCTTCAAAGCCTGTAGCTGTTGTATCCGGAAATCCAAAGATCGCGTCTTCCCAGTGGCAAATGCATGCCTTGCTGTGTTCACAACCTTTTTCATCATCGTGTGCACTAAGTCTGGAAAAGAGAATATGTAGTAAAACGCAAGATGGCAATTTAGCCCTCTGAGCTGGTCGAATAACCACGCACTAATAAAGTGTTCTGTTCTACTAAGGTTTCATCAAGTATACTCTATCTGCATTTTTACTCATTTCATTTAGGAAGTAGTAACATGACACGTACAAATGCCATCATCGAACCCAAGATATTACAACACATAGAAAATACACGTATCATCTACTAGTATAAACAACTGTTACAGATATATTACAAAAAAACTACACAGACGTAAAAAAAGGGAAAATAAATATCCGAATTGTGCGTCAAAACAGGTTACAGATAATCTATAGATTCTAAACAGAAGAGGGTCAGGAAAGACCAGTCTCCTAGCATTACCAAATAGTATATATGTATGCCGGGCATATACCGTGTTAAAAGGTCAGCGCAACAACCTGACAGAATTGCTGGGCAGAAAACAACAACACCATGAATTCTAAACTTTATGGAATTTCCTATGAATGTATATAATTCTCTCATATGGAACTATAGAGTTCTCCAAGTGCCTCCATGTATTGAGGGGGATTTATTATCCATCAACCTCAGAGCAATAGTCTTCCTAGCTAGTAATAAGCACGCAGATTTACTATAGTTTTTAGGTGTAAAAATTCTGTTTTAGACCATTTACTTTTTTTTGTCACATTTACTACTGAAAATGCATCTGTTTCAGAGGCATTTGCGACTCGTTCACCTATTTTGATTGTTTAGACTAATTCAGAAGTTTTTTTGTGCCTATTTTCTGATCTATTTATGTAGGTGCGCCTTATTTTGCACCTGATTTAGTCGTAAAAACTGTCTAATTTCTACTCCACTTCCAGGGCTGGCGTACTTTTCTGCCTCTGTTTTGAATGGCGAGTTGCGCCTAGGGCTGAAATGATTACTCGATTGACTTAAACACAAAAAAATCCCAGCCCGCTCCACGCTGCACTTTTGTCCTGAGACATCGTCAGGACATAGTGCACTATGACCTGACGCTGTGTGATGTCAGGACTACAGTGCAGCGCACGGGAGAAGAAGATGGACGAGCTGCCCCTACAGGAGGGGGCAGCTGATGGCACTGGTGGGTGATACGTTTTTATGAAGAAAAATGTTCTTTTAATTAGTTTTTTATTAGAGTACTCGATTAATCATTGGATTACTCGATAGAATATAGAATACCAAAATAGTCGATAGCTGCAGCCCTAGTTGCGTCACATTTTGCCTACTTTCACGGAGACGTGCACCTAATTTCAGCTCACCTGCACCAACTTTTATGCGCATACAAATTCGAACAGTTTTAAAGGTACCTTTACATAAGCAGATTATTGTGTAAATTATCGTTAAATCAAGTCAAACTGCACGATTATCGAGCAGTGTAAGAGCAATGAACGTTGGCTTTGAATAAACTGTCTGCATGACAAACAATGAAATTATGATTTTGTGAACAATAATCAGTGCATCTAAAAGGGTCATTGTTAAAACGTTCACTACACCAAGAAACGACTCGTTTGTCGCTCAGTCTTACTGATCATCGCCTTGCGTAAAAGGTACCTTTAGTATATATGAACCTGTTGTACTGATAAAGAACCACTATAGGTCAGACTAGTAGCAATAGGCCTAGTCTAATTTATGAAGTGCTTGATAAATAGATGGCAAAGGAAAGACAGGAGAAGGAAATACGCCTGTCTAATCGAAAGCCTAAAAACAGGCGAGCTTGATAAATGTGCCCCAATGTCACCCTAAAGAAAATGCATACAAGATAAGACTATCTTTGTTCATCTAATATACCAAATAAACTCAAAAGGGAAAACAGCAGTCCAAAACATTAGACAGCAAATCAATTACCTCCCCGTAGAATGTCTGCAGAGCAGGACAATCCCACGACATATGCCAAAAATCTTCTGGTGATGTGGACCTATTCCTTCTGTCTAGTTATGGTGGAAGTTAGCATTCATGGATAATATAGAGCTGAATCAGCTTCTTATTAATCACCTGTGAAACAGTGCGATTCCAGAATATCCGAAAATTATTCCTCAGTGAGAATTAAGGACTTCCATGTATCCAAAGCCAGCACAGGGTGCAGTGGAGCCTTAGGCTTCGTTCAGAGACCCAGCAGGCTCTTCCAGCACAGAACGGACTGCCAGATCTCGCAGGATCCAGCGTTGCCGTATCCTCTACTTCACTTCAGATCCTTGTTGACTGCAATGCGGTCCGGTGGTGATCCGGCCGATTCCGATTTCCAATATAAATGCCAGGTTTCGGCAGGACAAAAACCGTTGCATGCAACATTTTTTTTTTAGCCCGCCGACAGTCAGCATTTGCACCGGATTAGGCAGCCAGATCTCCGAAACGGAGATGTGAGCACAGCCTTAGCATATTTAAGGTAGGAATAACTGAAATTATACTCCCCTCCCATAAAACCATTTAATGGGTATGACGATATAGAAACCCTACCAGGATATTGGGAATGCAGGGTTTGCCACAATAGGCTCTGCACATGGTATTTCAAACGACATCGGGCATTAGCTGTATAAGTGTCACCACCCCACTATAAATGATCATAACAACCATCGTGCCATAAAGGGTTTTCAAACCAAACCTTATGAGCTAGTTTATGTACAGGAATAAGACTGAAACCGTCGGGTGCTCCAAGAGCCGCATGGTCAGGTTTCATGGTGCAGTTTTGGAAACTAAAATCAGCAGTGGATCATAAAGGGAGATTAGGGATAATGGACAGATCTGACTTCTATTTTTCTAATTCACTCCTGGTTTTGGCTTCCAGCAACATCAAGAAACCGGACTGTGTGGTCAAACTCTTAACTAATTGGCTAGATATACTTCTGGTTTAGATGGTGGTATGGGGGATAGGCAGGAAGTTAGGAGTTTCGGTTGATCAGCTATCGAATATAAATAAATGACAGGTAAGGCTGTACCACTTAATTATGCTACTTCCACACTGGCAGCAAGGAACTATGGCGGGCTGTTCGGGTAGAGAAATGCCTGGCGGAGTTCTATGAACCTGGCATTGGCAGACACTAATGCCTTCCTGCAGTACAGCATTGACTAATTATAGGGGCCTGGCCGAGATCCAGCTGCTACCCGGCCACAGGTGTGAAAGCAGCTTTACTTGAGTTGTTGCAGTTTAACTAATTGGACCTAAGGCTACGTTCACATTCGCGTTTTCAATTCCGCTATTGAAATCCATCATAGGATCTCAATAGCGAAAGAAAAGACTTCAGTTTTGTCCCCATTCATTGTCAATTGGGACAGAACTGAACAAAATGGAATGCACCAAAATACATTCCGTTCTGTTTGGTTGCGTCCCCATCGTAGACAGAAAAACGCTGTCCGCAATGTTGTGCAGAGCAAGACGGATACGTCATGGCTATAGAAGACATAATACAACCGGATCCGTTCATGACGGATGCATGCGGTCGTATTATTGTAACAAAAGAGTTTTTGCAGATCCATGACGATCCGCAAAAACACTAGTGTGAAAGTAGACTTAGGGCATGGAAGGACCCCAAATAATCAAATGATTCCAAAGTTTTAAAAAACTTTTTGGGAATAGGGTTAAAGACGTGCTGAAGACTATTTTTATTAGATTAACAGGTCTATTTATTATACTTGACCAATGCTGTGTACAGTAACCCACATGTAAAAATAAAAAATTGAGTCAAAGGTCTTGGCCAAGGCCCAATCCTCCCCTCTCAACACACCCACCTGAGGAACAATCTGGACACCTCCAAGGTTATCAGAGGTTCTTCTTCCTGGAATGACCCAGCCTGATGCTGGCATTAAGTCTATTACCTAGTACTTTACTCCATAACCTATAGGAGCCACATCCCAGCAGGTCCTGATCAGGTTTTAGAAGGACAATTAGTATTGCCTCATGTAAGAGGACATGTGATAAATCTGCAATTACACAGATGTCTTTATACCTAAAAGGAACCAGTCATGTTAAAAATGGTGTCTGAGCTGATGGTGAGACATTATAGAGCAGGAGGAGCAGAGCAGATTGATATACAGTTTTATGTGACAAGATTTGGTATAAGGCCTAGGCTACACTGCGACTTTTAGTAGCGCGACTGATTGATTTTAACTATTGAATGACAGCTGCCACACCTAAGGGGTTAACTGCTGCGGATCGCAGCTCCCTGTCATAGAGGTTGGGATCCAGCTATGTGATTCTGCCGCTGGTACCCGCCCCCTGTATTTCTATTAAAAGTTTTTTGTTTTGTTTTTGTATGGTATCAAAAAGTATCGAGTATCACAATAATTTTTTATGGCATCGAAATCGAATCAAAATTTTGGTATCGTGACAACCCTAATCTATATATCAATCTGCCCACCTCCTCCTGCTCTATAACATGCTGCCTGCAAATTACACTGCATTTCATGGTGACAGATCCCCTTTAAAGAGAAGCCACACTGTGGCCCCTCTCAGTATAGAGACATGGCCTAATATAAATAAACTGCCCTGGCGCTGCGCATGCCACACATAGTCCCTGTTTCTGTTTTTCAAAAGTTAGGAGTAATGCTCCAGCTACAGTATTGTATACGGTCATCTAATTGCTCAATCATAAGGAGACTGTAGGGATGGGGCACCGATGCCGCCTGCCTGAACCCTGCCTTTTCTTTATTCTCTGCAGACCGCCGCTGTGCCTGAACTCTGCCCTGTCTGTGTATCCACCTCACTCTCTTGGGTGCCGACTCTTTGTCCCGGATCAGTCGCGAACGACTCATCACTATAGATCAGACGTGCTGGGTATCTAGTTCTAGATTCTCTCAGGAGATAAGTGGCATCACAAGTGCCCTGTGGCCTCTTATCTCCCCTCTGCTCATGTGTAAATGAACTGTACTCCCCCAGAAAGCCTTTCCTATCTAGCAGCCCTCACACAGAACAGGTTGGCTCGGTCCTGGGACATACCCACTGCTCAGGTGCCCTATGTAAACACCCTGGCTCAGGGTACCACAGGGCACACCCGCAGGACGTTGTGTCGGTCCAGGGCCGCGTTGACAGGTAATGCCAGTAACGACATACGCCTCCTATAGTCACTCACCTGCAGAAACCTGAAGAGAACTGCGACAGCCACCCGGAACACTGACAGGGAGTTAAGTCCAAGGCCCCGCCCACACTGCGGTCACATGGCCCGGGCTGGAGCTGCGGGTGGGGGAAAGTTCAGGATGTGAGAGGCTGTTGTGTACACTAGGGATCGGGGCGGAACTGCGATATCGCGTGTACTGTTCTGAGATGCAAAAATCCAGCAGGGAAAAAAATTCTCGAAATAAACACTATCCTGACAGACATTGTAGGCGGGTGTTATTTATTGCAGTTTTTCTGCTGTGTTGTGGCCTAGATGGCGTGAACTTAGGAGCAAGATTTATCAAACCTAGTGTAAAGGAAAACTGGCTTAGTTGCCCCTAGCAACCAATCAGATTCCACCTTTCATTTCCCAGAACTTCTTGAGAGAATGAAAGGTGGAATCTGATTGGTTGCCAGTTTTCCTTTCCACCAGGTCTGATAAATCTCCCCCCAGGGTCTCTAGACCTGCGCCAGATTTACCACAGGGGCTCTGGCTGGATGACATTTTTCTCTGACTATACTTTTTGCTCGTGTGGCAGTGCATTTACACCGCAAGATCATATGTTCAATTGTCGGCCTGTGTAAAAGGCCTTTTAGAGTCCTGGAATGTGCTGAATAACACACACGGCATTGGCAGTGTTATCCAATACATTCCAGACCGCTTAGGCCTCTTTCACACGAGCGTGACGGATTGGCTCAGGGTGCGTTCAGTGAAACGCGCACCATTCTGCAAGCAAGTTCAGTCAGTTTTGTCTGCGATTGCGTTCAGTGTTTCAGTTTTTTCCATGCTGGTGCAATGCGTTTTGATGCGTTTTTCACGCGCAAGATAAAACCTGAAGGTTTACAAACAACATCTCTTAGCAACCATCAGTGAAAAAACACATTGCATCCGCACTTGCTTCTGGATGCAATGCGTTTTTCAGTGAAGCCCCATTTACTTCTAATGGGCCAGGGCTGCGTGTAAAACGCAGAATATAGAACATGCTGCATTTTTCACGCAACGCAGAAGTGATGCATGAAAAAAACGCTCATGTACACAGCCCCATTGAAGTTAGGGGGTCCGGATTCAGTGCAGATGCAATGCGTTGACCTCACGCATTGCACCCACGTGGAAAACTCGCTCGTGTGAAAGGGGCCTAAAGGTTACATAGCCTCATAAATCAGTATAATGCTATGCGATCCTATCAGTGCTATGTAGGTCAGGACGTGAGCTCCCGCGGACACAGCGCGTTGTACTTGCTCATATTTTATATTTTTCAAGAATTTATAAGAAATGAAAGCGGCATGAGATCAGTGACCCCTCTAAGCCAGGGAACAGCAACCTCCGGCACTCCAACTGTTCAGAAACTCCCAGAATGCTTCCTTCACTTCCATGGGAGTTAGAAGAGCAGCAGAGCATATTTGCATGCTGGGAGTTGTAGTTTCCCAGCAGCTGGAGTGCCGAAGGTTGCTCTAAGCCTTGGCAGCAGATGAGTGGGACTTGCTTACAGCTGGGCAATAGGAAAACCTAACACAACTGAAGATAATTGTTACATCAGTCAAATACCAGATCTTGCATAACAAATAAGATAAAACAGCTGGGTTGGATTTTTTGACAATTCTTGGGTCGCGGCAACCTGCGAATTGCACTGCAACCCAATTAATTTCTCTGGCTGCTCCTATCCAAGACCACCATGGAGTCCCAGCCTAAGGGCTCATGCACACGACCGTAGCCTGTTTTGCAGTCTGTAAATTGCGGGTCAGTTACACACAGATACCGACCATGTGTGTGCTGCATTTTGCGGAAAGTAACCTCCTGCCCTCTATATAGAACTGTCCTGTCCTTCTCGGTAATATGGACAAGAATAGGACATGTTCTTTTTTTGCGAGGCCGTTGAACAGACATACGGAGACAGACAGCACACGTTGTGCTGTCCGCATCTTTTGCAGCCCCATTGAAGTGGATGGGTCGGCATCCGACCTGAAAAAAATAGTGATCCCTCAAGATACAATGGCCTCAGGATACAATATTTTCAGCATACAATGTTTTTTTCTGACCCCTCGTAAGTTGAAACTAGACTCAACATACAATGCCTCAGACTCAGATCCAACCACTCAAGGTCACTTCTCTGGTAAAATAGCTGTATTAGGCCGAATGCACACGGCCGTGAACGGTCCATGGTATTCCCGCCTGGATTCCTGCTGACAGCAGGAGCGCACGGCGTCATTGTTTACTATGACACACTAGTATAGATCATACGAGTGTATTACTGTAGTGCAGTGGTGGCATGAAGTGCATGGCGTCATAGCAACCAATGACACCGTGCGCTTCTGCTGTCAGCAGGAATCCAGGACGGGATACCACGGACCGCTCACGGCCGTGGAACACGGCCATGTGCATTCGGCCTTAGGCTGAGTTCACACTTCCGTTATTTGATCAGTTATTTCCATCAGTTATTGTGAACCAAAACCAGGTGCGGGTCAAATACAAAGCACAGGTGCAGATCTTTCCATTATACCTTATCTCTGAATAGGCTTCACTACTGGCTTTGGCTCACAATAACTGATGAAATAACGGAAGTGTGAACTCAGCCTTAGTTGCTTGTTAGCAGCTTTTCCTGACTCTTAGGGCTCATGCACACGACCGCACGCTGGCCGAGCGCGTCCCGCGGACCGCAAATTGTGGTCAACAATGCAAGGGTACAGAACCTGGGGCCGCCGCATGCGGATCGCGGACCAATTCACTTGAATGGTGTCCGCGATCCGCATCTGACTGTCCGCTGCAAAAAATTAGTGCATGCACTACTTTTTTGCTGTGTGGAGGCACGGACAGAAAACCCACGGAAGCACTGTAGTGGGGTTCCGATCCATGCTTCCATTCCACACCGCATCTCCTGGATTGCGGACCCATTCAAGTGAATGAGTCCGCATCCGTGATGCGGGATGCAAGCGGCCGGTGCCCGTGTATTGCAGACCCGCCATATGCGAGCCTTTTATAGAAGGACTTGTTTTATCTGTCTCAGTTATCTGCTTATTTTTCTTAAATCTTAATTTTCTCTTATCTTGGATGACATTTTGGGGCTTTGGAACCGATTACTAAACTTACAATGGTTTCAACATACAATGGTCGTCCTGGAACCAATTAATATAGTAACTTGAGGGACGACTGTACATTATTGTGCATGAGCCCTAAGGATGCTGCCACATGTCACAGCTGTGCTGCGTTCTGGATGCAACAAAAACAGGCATCCAAAAGACGCATGAACGACATTAATTACAAGATAGAGAGGGGCACATTTAATAAGGGACATTTTAGGTGTAAAATAGTCGCAAGTCCCCTTTTCTAACAATACAGTATGTAGTCACACGGCCAGTTTTGCGCCGTGTCTACCAGTTGGGTGGGGCAGGGGCCAAGCTAGGGCCGGGACTTCATCAAAATTTACTAACATTTCTGCCTGGTATTACATAAATCATAAATGTTCACACTTCAGTTAGTCAGTTATTTCCATCAGTTAGGGTCCATTCACACGTCCGCAAAATGGGTCCGCATCTGTTCCACAATTTTGCGGAAAAGGTGCGGACCCATTCATTTTCAATGGGGCCGGAATGTGCTGTCCGCATCCGCGGATCCGCACTTCCGTTCCGCCAAAAAATAGAACATGTCCTATTCTTGTCTGCAATTGTGGACAAGAAAAGGCATTTTCTATGAGAGTGCCGGGCGATGTGCGGTCCGCAAAATGCGGAACGCACATTGCCGATGTCCATGTTTTGCGCAAAACACATACGGCGTGTGAATGGACCCTTATTATGAGCCAAAACCAGTAGTGAAGATCAGGTGTGATGTGAAGACTTGCAACTGTTTTTGACCCACACCTAGTTTTGGTTCACAATAAGGCATCATTCACACGTCAGTGTTTCACGTACGTGTGCTGTACGTTTTCTCCGCGGACAGCATGCGTCCCCATTCATTTGAATGTCTGTATTCACACATCAGTGTTTTAGCACGGTCTGTGGGTCCGTGTTTTCAGCACGGATGCATGCTCTATCTTGGTCCGTGTTCCCGGATCCCTTATAGTCTATGGGTCTGTGAAAAACATGGATGCAACACGGATGCCATCCATTTCACGGATCATTAAGAAGAGATGCTTTGAAAATTATTTTTCAGCTGTTTAGTGTCAGTGAAGCACGGATAGCAAAAAACTGACTCACGGACCCAACACGGATCTGTCACGGGAGAAAACACGGATTGAACACAGTGTTACCACTGATCTAAAACTGACACGGACGTATGCACGAGGCATAACTGATGGAAATAACTGACCAAATAACTGAAGTGTCAACTCAGCATAAGGGCTCATGCACACAACCGTATGTATTATGCTTACTGCAAAAAAAACGGATCCGCAAAAAATGTGGATGACATCCGCGTGCATTCCGCATTTTGCGGAACGGAAAAGCTGGCCCCTAATAGAACAGTACTATCCTTGTCCGTAATGCGGACAATAATAGGACATGTTCTATTTTTTTGCGGAATGGAAATACGGACATACGGAAACAGAATGCACACAGCGTAACTTCCTTTTTTTTTTGCGGACTCATTGAACTGAATGGTTCCGTATGCAGTCTGCAAAAAAAAAAACGGGACGGACACGGAAAGAAAATACGTTCATGTGTATGAACCCTAAAACATACACGAAAACTAAACCACGCCCTCAAAATCAGTCTAAAACAAAAACCTGTCAAAACAGGAAAAAAGCGACAAAAAAAAAACAGGCGAAAAACAAAGAGTTAGGACTCATGCACACGACTGTATTTTGTTTTCGTGTCTGATCCGTTTTTCTTGTGGATAGGATGCGGACCCGTGTGCTGTCCGCATCAGTATGTCCGTTCCGTTGCTCCGCAATTTGCGGACCGCAAAACACATACAGTCATGTGCATGTAGCCTAAGGCTAGAGCTACACGACGACATGTGTCACGCGACATTTTGTTGCACGACAATTTTTATAATGATAGTCTATGGTGTCGCACTGTGACATGCTGCGACTGCAACAAGACAGCAGCAAAAAATCCATCCAAGATGGATTTTTCTGCGACTGTCGTGTCGCAGCATGTTGCATGTTGCAGTGCGACACCATAGACTATCATTATAAAAATTGAACTTGAAGGTCGCGCGACACATGTTGCAGTGTAGTTGTGCCCTATGTGTCGCAGGACTTATTGTCGCACGACACATGTTGTCATGTAGCCCTAGCCTAAATGCGACTAAAATATAAAGACTGCTGAAAACACTCAACATTAGACCAAAAAAGGATGCAAACAGTGATGATAAATGACCCCAGTGACTCTACTTGAAAATATATGCTCATAAGGCCTCATGCACACGACCGTTGTTGTGTTCCGTTCCGCAAAATGGGGTTCCGTTGTTCCGTAATCCGTTTCCGTGCGTCTTCGTGTGCATAAGGCCTAACGGTCGTGTGCATAAGGCCTAAAGGAAACCAGTCCTAATTTTTTGGGGACTGCTTGCAGACCCTGCCATTTCATTATTCTCATTTAAAGGGACACTCTACAAAATAAATCTCCGCTTTTAGGCTACATGCACACGACCGTTGTGTGTTTTGCGGTCCGCAAATCGCGGATCCTCAAAACACGGATGGCGTCCGTGTGCGTTCCGCAATTTGGGGAACGGCACAGACAGCCTTTAACCACTTCAACCCCGCTAGCTGAAACCCCCTTAATGACCAGGCCACTTTTTACACTTCGGCACTACACTACTTTCACCGTTTATCGCTCGGTCATGCAACTTATCACCCAAATGAATTTTACCTCCTTTTCTTCTCACTAATGGAGCTTTCATTTGGTGGTATTTTATTGCTGCTGACATTTTTCCTTTTTTTGTTATTAATCAAAATGTAACGATTTTTTTGCAAAAAAATGACATTTTTCACTTTCAGCTGTAAAATTTTGCAAAAAAAACGACATCCATATATAAATTTTTCGCCAAATTTATTGTTCTACATGTCTTTGATTAAAAAAAAATGTTTGGGCAAAAAAAAAAAAAATGGTTTGGGTAAAAGTTATAGCGTTTACACACTATGGTACAAAAATGTGAATTTCCGCTTTTTGAAGCAGCTCTGACTTTCTGAGCACCTGTCATGATTCCTGAGGTTCTACAATGCCCAAACAGTAGAAAAACCCCACAAATGACCCCATTTCGGAAAGTAGACACCCTAAGGTATTCGCTGATGGGCATAGTGAGTTCATCGAACTTTTTATTTTTTGTCACAAGTTAGTGGAAAATTATGATTTATTTTTTTTTCCTTACAAAGTCTCATATTCCACTAACTTGCGACAAAAAATAAAAAATTCTAGGAACTCGCCATGCCCCTCACGGAATACCTTGGGGTGTCTTCTTTCCAAAATGGGGTCACTTGTGGCGTAGTTATACTGCACTGGCAATTTAGGGGCCCATATGTGTGAGAAGTACTTTGCAATCAAAATGTGTAAAAAATGGCCTGCGAAATCCGAAAGGTGCACTTTGGAATGTGTGCCCCTTTGCCCACCTTGGCTGCAAAAAAGTGTCACACATCTGGTATCGCCGTACTCAGGAGAAGTTGGGGAATGTGTTTTGGGGTGTCATTTTACATATACCCATGCTGGGTGAGAGAAATATCTTGGCAAAAGACAACTTTTCCCATTTTTTTATACAAAGTTGGCATTTGACCAAGATATTTCTCTCACCCAGCATGGGTATATGTAAAATGACACCCCAAAACACATTCCCCAACTTCTCCTGAGTACGGCGATACCAGATGTTTTTTTTTGTATTTTTTCACAAAGTCTCCCTTTCCGCTAACTTGGGACAAAAATTTTAATCTTTCATGGACTCAATATGCCCCTCACGGAATACCTTGGGGTGTCTTCTTTCCGAAATGGGGTCACATGTGGGGTATTTACACTGCCCTGGCATTTTAGGGCCCTAAAGCGTGAGAAGAAGTCTGGAATATAAATGTCTAAAAAAATGTTATGCTTTTGGATTCCGTGAGGGGTATGGTGAGTTCATGTGAGATTTTATTTTTTGACACAAGTTAGTGGAATATGAGACTTTGTAAGAAAAAACAAAAACAAATAAAACATTTCCGCTAACTTGTGCCCAAAAAAATGTCTGAATGGAGCCTTACAGGGGGGTGATCAATGACAGGGGGGTGATCAGGGAGTCTATATGGGGTGATAACCCCCCTGTCATTGATCACCCCCCTGTAATGCTCCATTCAGACGTCCGTATGATTTTTTACGGATCCACTGATACATGGATCGGATCCGCAAAACACATGCGGACCTCTGAATGGAGCCTTACAGGGGGGTGATCAATGACAAGGGGGTGATCACGCATATAGACTTCCTGATCACCCCCCTGTCATTGATCACCTCTGAATGGAGCCTTACAGGGGGGTGATCAATGACAGAGGGGTAATCACCCATATAGACTCCCTGATCACCTCCGTCATTGATCACCCCCCTGTAAGGCTCCATTCAGAGGTCCGCATGTGTTTTGCGGATCCGATCCATGTATCAGTGGATCCGTAAAAATCATACGGACCTCTGAATGGAGCCTTACAGGGGGGTGATCAATGACGGAGGTGATCAGGGAGTCTATATGGGTGATCACCCCTCTGTCATTGATCACCCCCCTGTAAGGCTCCATTCAGAGGTCCGCATGTGTTTTGCGGATCCGATCCATGTATCAGTGGATCCGTAAAAATCATACGGACCTCTGAATGGAGCCTTACAGGGGGGGTGATCAATGACAGGGGGGTGATCAATGACAGGGGGGTGATCAGGGAGTCTATATGGGGTAATCAGGGGTGATCAGTGGTTCATAAAGGGTTAATAAGTGACGGGGGGGGGGTGTAGTGTAGTGTAGTGTTTTGTGGTACTTTACAGAGCTGCCTGTGTCCTCTGGTGGTCGATCCAAACAAAAGGGACCACCAGAGGACCAGGTAGCAGGTATATTAGACGCTGTTATCAAAACAGCGTCTAATATACCTGTTAGGGGTTAAAAAAATCACATCTCCAGCCTGCCAGCGAGCGATCGCCGCTGGCAGGCTGGAGATCCACTCGCTTACCTTCCGTTCCTGTGAGTGCGCGCGCCTGTGTGCGCGCGTTCACAGGAAATCTCGCGTCTCGCGAGAGGACGCGTATATGCGTCCAGGAGGAGTAAAGCAACCACCTCCCGGACGCATATGTGCGTACAGCGGTCGGGAGGTGGTTAATATAACTGCCTATTCTTGTCCGCAAATCGCGGACAAGAATAGGACAAGTTTATTTTTTTTGCAGACCACGGAACGGAGCAACGGATGCGGACAGCACACAGAGTTTTCTCTGCATCTTTTGCGGCCCCATTGAAGTGAATGGGTCCACATCCGAGCCACAAAAACTGCGGCTTGGATGCGGACCAAAACAACGGTCGTGTGCATGAGGCCTAAGGCAAATGTCAGCTTAATGTTTGATGTCTTAGGGCATTCAGTATTTTTATGGACCCATAGACTTCAATGGGGCCATGTCCTGATTTTCACAGACAAGTATAGGACATGGAAACTTTGGACTAGGCCTCACACACGTGACCGTTGCCGCAAAACATGGATATCGGCTGTGTGTGTTCCGTATTTTGCAGAATGGTACGTCCTGCCCTCTGTTAGAACTGTCTACTCTTGTCCTCAAAATGGACAAGAATAGTACATGTTCTATTTTCTGTGTGGGGCCGCGGAATGAACATACGGATGCATACAACACACGGTGTGCTGTCCTCATCTTTTGCAGCTCCATTGAAATGACTGCAGACCAAAACCACAGTCGTGTGAATGAGCTCTTAGGGCTCATGCACACGGCCGTTGCCCCCGCAATACACGGGCACCCGCCGTGTGCATCATGGATCGCGGAAAGGAGGCACGGATCAGAAGCCCTCTGAAGCACTACAGAGTGCTTCCGTGGGTTTACTGTATGTGCCTCCGCACTGCAAAAAAGTAGTTCTTAAATAAGAGTCCATGGCAGTTCAGTTGCTGAGGAAGGTGACCCAGGTCTTCTCTAAATTCGTTTCCCCTAGAATATTTTCAGAATATCCTGCAGAATATTTATAATGTGGCCCAAACCAGAAGATCCTCAGAGAGATGTGATCTGTGGACTCCTAAGCTATGTTGACACAGCCGGAATAGTGGCGAAAGCCATAGAAAATCTTTCTACGTTTTACAACTACAATCCAATATGTCTTTTCCAAGATTTGGCAGCATCGAAACTTGCACAGAGAAGGAAACTAAAACTACTCATGAATCAACTTAGAAAGAAGCTGATAAGAGGGCAAACAGATCACTGTTTGTACCCTCTAGACCTACAAAAGGTATGGAATTGTCTCCATCATGGATGCAGATGGATGATGATTGTCTCTTCCACACCTTCCAAAATCAAATGATTGGTACACGGTAGGGAAGTCCACGTCTCCAATGAGCCCCCAGCAAGGATCACATTTTTTACAGCGGCGGCCCATGGCCACCACTTCTTAACTCACCAGTCCTCTGCCCTCCCCTTCCTGTCAGGCCCGACTGCCGGGGTTGCTCTGTCCCTCCACACAGGCTGCATCTTGTTTGCCAGCCAGGCCTCTCTTTCTCTCCACTCGATCCCTCCGGCCCTAAAGGGACAGCGTACATGAACCCTAATCTGCTCCACAGTATGGCTGGCCACCTTAGGGTACTTAAGACACTTTCCCCTGTGGGAAGTTACCTGAGCTATAGGTTTCTTAGCCTACTAGTATCCTGCAAAGTTGTGCCGACCTTCTGCCTGTTTCCTGGATTGTGAATCTTTGCTGCCTGACCAGTACTGTGTCTTATCTTTATATTGACCCTTCGCTGTTGGCCCTGACCTTGGACCGTTTACTGTGCTGCACGTACTCTGCCAGTCTTGATCTTGGCTTGTCACTGATTATGATTTTGCCTAACCCCTTGGTGCTCTGCACTGGTATCTGTTGACCCCTGTCGGTCAGCTGTGAATGATACAGAGACTACTTCAGGAGGCAGGGGCTGGGTGCAGGGCCAGCGTTAGGGGGGGACAAACTGAGCAATTGCCCAGGGCCCCGTTCCTCTAAGGGGCCCCCCGCTTTAGATCGCTGAACAGTCACTCCCTGCTTCAGATCGCTGAACAGTTGGGACTCCAGAGTGGGGAACTTCCCGGCTTTCGAGTCCCTGCTCTGACTGGATATATGGAGTCAGCGCTATGAACATGAAGGGGGTTTCTATTGCATTAGGTATTCATATACAGCAGAAGTATTTTATTTCATATTTTTTTAGTAATTGTAAAAAAATGTATGGCACAAAATAAATATGTAATTTCTAAAAAAATATATAAAATTATACTTCTGATATATATGAATGCATAATGCGAAGGGAAACTACTATGAGGGTTTTTAGGTATAATATAGTTACTGTAACTTAACATGGAATTCTATAGCTCAGTGGTTAAGGTTCTTGCCTTTACTATAAATGTTTGTGAGTTCAAAGCATTTCAGAATAAAATTTAAATTCTCAGGGTGTCCCCAACTGTGAAAAGTTTTATTTTATTGAAAGAAATAAATGGAGCAAAACGTAAAATATCAAAAAATAACACCTGTATTAATGAACACCAATCTTTTTAACTTTAACCAGTATTTTTTCTTGGGAAAGGTGGCAACCCTAGCAGCACCCCACTCAGGACCTCTATAGGCCCACTCACTGCAGCAAGTGCAGCCTCAGTAAGCCTCAACAGGACTCACTTTGTAAAAAAAAAATTTTTTTCTTATCATCGCGATATTCAGAATTTTTTATAGTTATGTCTACGGAGATGTGTGGGGCTTATTTTTTGCTTGAAGATCTGTTATTTTTGACAATACCATTTTGGATTGTGTATGGTGATCACTTTTTATTAAATTTTCTTGGAAGATAAAGTGATGAAAAAACTGCGAATCAGTCTTTTAAAAAAAAACAAAATCTGTTATGCCGTTCACCATATGGGCTAACTTTTTTTTATATTTTAATAGTACGGGTATTTTCGCATGCAGCAATGCCCATAATGTTATTTTCTTTTTTGTTTATTTTTATTTTGGGGTGATTTTACTTATTTTTGTATCAGTTTTTGTTAGTTCCCTAAGTGGACCACAACTTGCAATCATCAGATTGTACAGAATAATGAAAATTGCTCTATTTGGCTCCATTCACACGCCCGTAATTCTGTTCCGCATTTTGCATACCCATTCATTTCTATGGGGCCACATTATGTGCTGTCCAGATCCGGAAATGCGAATCCGCTCTTCCGGGTCCGCAATTCCGTTACCGAAAAAAATAGAACATGTCCTATTCTTGTCCGCAATTGCAGACAAGATTAGGCATTTTCTATTATAGTGCCGGTGATGTGCCATCCGCAAAATGCAGAACGCACATTGCCGGTGTCCGTGTTTTGCGGATCCGTGGATCCACAAAACACATACGGATGTGTGAATGGACCCTTAGGTCGAATGCACACGGCCGTGTTCCGCGGCCATGAACGGTCTGTGGTAACACGGCCTGGATTCCTGCTGAGAGCAGGAGCGCACAGCGTCATTGGTTGCTATGACGCCGTGTGCTTCGTGCCGCCGCTGCACTACAGTAATACACTTGTATGATCTATACGAGTGTATTACTGTAGTGCAGCGGCGGCATGAAGCGCACGGCGTCATAGCAACCAAATGACACCGTGCGCTCCTGCTGTCAGCAGGAATCCAGGCCGTGTTACCACGGACCGTTCATGGCCGCGGAACATGGCCGTGTGCATTCGGCCTTAGTCTGTATAGAAATCACTATATTACAGTTCTGTGCTACCACCTAGTGGCCTGAACTGGGATATACTAACAATGAGCCTGGAAGCCTAGTACAGGCTGCGGCTCATTTTTACAACAGTGTGCTTTCCCTGGTCTCCGCTGCAGGAAAGCACACCTGAAGAGGAAGCATGCACTTCCCCTCACTCACGTGTTAAAAAACAGAACTCATTGCTGTGAGGGGAGGGGGCATATGGCGTATTCTGGGGCCATGAGGGTACAGATCTGTGTGAGGAGCTTTATGGGGTGTAAATCTGTGAGGGAGGGGCGGAATCGACAGAATGTAACAGTTTTGTTAGTACATTATTACAAGATTTGGGGCCCCACTTTGGATTTTGCCCAGGGTCACATTTTGTCTAAAACCAGCCCTGGCTGGGTGGTTTCCCTGCAGCGAAATTCAGATCACTGTATAGGGGTTAAAGTGTGAAAGCCACGGGACTGCCAGGATAACGCCCTTAGGAGTAGCCCAAAGCCAAATCTGTTGGTTGACACAGTGGTTCCACGCCCACTGCCACAACAAAAAATGATTGCAACATGACCCCTCAAGAGACTAAATTATTTCTCTTGCGTATTCAAGAACTTAGATGTTAGTTTGCCCTCTTTGTGTCCATATACACGTCCACAAATGTTTTGCGGTCCGCAAATTGCAAAACACGGCCACGTGCGTTCCGCATTTTGCGGACCGCACATGGCCAGCACTATAAGAGAAATGCCTTTTCTTGTCCATATTTGCGGACAAGAACGGAGCCGCGGAACGGAAGTGCCGATGCGAACAGCTGTCCGCATCTTTTCCGCCCCCTTTGAAAATGAATGGGTCCGCATCCCATTCCGCAAAATTGCGGAACAGATGCGGACCCATTCTGCGGACGTGTAAATGGACCCCAATGCTGATATGATCTACAGAATTGTGTGACTGAAAGAGTTTTTTTATCTGATACAAACCCACCTATTGGTACTGACTTTTGCTTTAATTTCTGAATGTTTCCAATTAAAATGATATTATTTAAAGGGGTTATCCCATTATATCATATAGGGCATGACAACCTCTTTCCAACAAAGCTAGAACCAGCCCTGTACCGCACATGGATCCAGAGATCTCCCCATTCATTGCTCTGCTAGATTTATATCAAGCTGACAGCTCAAGGGGAGGGTCTTTTTGTACTGCAGCTCAGGGGGCGTGTCTTTTCTGCTGCAGCTAAGGGGGTTTGTCCATGGTCTCCCTATCACAGGTGAGGAGGCAGATGAAGGATGAAACTGAGCATGTGCAGCCTTTTCAGTGAGCAGGACAAAGAAATAAGAAAAAACAAACAGCAGGTGGCGCTATACAGATACATTTTATTGAATAACTCACTGGCTATACAACATTTTTAATTGCATTTGCAATAAGCAGGACACTGGTACAGTGGGTCAGCTATCCAGTGGGTCAGGATATATGTGTAGTAGTTTGTGACGCTATTGCAGCTTGCGCAGGTACTGTAGCAGGGCCCTTTAAGATGTTACAACTCACGTACCAGATGAGGAATGCCAGAGGGGGATAATGTCTCTGTGTAGTGTCAACAGTGTCTCCTACCTTGGTACGGCTGGACTCCTGGATCCTGGCTCACTTGCAATAAATGAGTGTTGTTAGTAGGAGTAATTGAGGAATGAATCAGATCCAGACTTGGAGTACAATGCAACTTGTCTTTACTGGAGGGATGGCAACAGAAATCCATACGAGTTACAGCAATAGTCTTTAGGTCCCAGCAGGTATTGGCAATATGTGGCAGGAATCAATATGTATTCTGCTTCTTATCATATGCCTAGTGAATATGGCAGGTATCTATCTTCTGCTCTGTCTGTCTTCTGCTTGGTGTGGGCCTGACTAGCTGAGGAGGAATTTAGCTTCTCCTGGACTCTGGATAAGTACTCACAGGACTGCTCGCAGGGAATAATTCTTCCTGGAGATCTGTAGTTCTGGAGGTGTTGCTTGCTTGTCACCAGCTGAGGTAGCTGACTCAGGCTGGGAAGAGTGATCCTTAGCCTCAGCCGAGGCTGGATCCTAGGTTGGGATCCCTGTAACTGGGAGCTCCTACCAACACAACCTTCCTCAAGCAGGGGGGCTGGTACACTAACTACAACTTTCTTTCCTCCCCATGAGGCAGGAAGTGGGAACATTCCACACCTCCTCAAAGAGGGGGGAAGCTAGATTGGAATGTAGTATTCCAGATCTAGATATGCTAAACTGAACTAAACACATTGCTGCCACCTGCTGGTGTACATGGAAATTACAGCAATTATATGAAACAGGGATAGAAAATACATATAATGGAAAATGCAATGTTAGATTACACAAGATGACAATACATATACACCTGACATGTTGTAGCAGGGAAACTGAGTTTGGTAACATACTCCGGGATGTTACACATTCAATTACATAAGTATTCAGATCCAGGTGCTGGTTTGAAAACTAGAATATTTTTTATGGGACAACCCAAAGCTAAGGAATTGAATTCTCCAGCTCCACGGGCCAAGTCAATCACTTACTAAATTTCTCACGCTCCAAATTTCACCAAAGTGATTCTATTATCCCACGTCTGCTTCCAAGGTGTCATATTACATAAAGATCTTCCATTCACCTTGCTAGATACTCTAAAGGTGGATTTACACGTACCAGATTATCCCGGATAGAGATTGCACAATCCCACTGTAAAATATTCCACCTGTTATTCTACTGTGCACTCCTCATAATAATATCTTACTTGCCTCTTTAGTACTAGTGATATGTTAATTAAAATCTGAATGCCAAACATGGGTCAAATTACTGTCTCTCATCACACCCCAATTCCTTTAGAAATACATATTAGTTCTCCACCCAAGAAGACTCAATGAAACCCTAATGGATGACACCTACCAGTTTGCCACCTTGTTTCATACATTAAAGTAGTTTCATCAGGACACTCCCTTTCGAACACACAAGGCCTCAATTACATGTCATTGTCCGTGATGAAAATGGTCAGTTGTTAACCCATGAAGATGTCCATTTTTGGTCTTTGTGTCCGTTTTTTGCCCTCTGAGTGTCATCTGTATTCCACGGACAATGCTCAGCTGAAAAGTAATTTCAAGAACATTTCCTAGCAACGATACGTGAAACACGGATGCCATCTGTGTTGTGTCCTTGTTTTTTTCCGGACCCATAGACTATAATGGAAGTGAGGGATCTGTAATCACAGAAAAAAATAGGGCATGCATCCGTAAAGTAACCACAAATTGTGCAGATTCATCCATGAATACACAATAAAATCAGTGGGTACATGTGCTGTCCATGGAGAACCTGAACAGACGTCCATGATTCACTGACGTGTGAATAAGGCCCAAGCCTGTAATCAGGGGAGAACTTAGAGCTATGAGCACTTATTTTAAAAGGAAAGAAGAGATAAGCTCTGACAATCACCTATAGTGAATAGAGGATCCTGTCTTATCTATACACAGAGGGGATATCATTACAGGCAGGATTAGAATGAGTTAACTGCAGTAAAGGGATCTAACAGACCAAGAAGTGGCGCCAATTGTTAGACATAGTGGCCAGTGTGAAAACTGCAGGAATTTATGGATTTTGTTTAAATATAGTTATTGACATGGAAAATTTAAAATAATATAAAAAATGCTTTAAAAATATGTTAAACATAAAACATAATTTAAATATTAGGTCATTTTCTGATGACACAATCCCTTTAAAAATAGAAAACAGACCAAACCTATGTCACTAGAATCCAAACCTCACCCTTGGGAGAAACTTTTTCAACCCCTGATATAAAAAAAAGCGGATTAGATTTTACTGTATAATTCAATTAAAATTGAGCCTAATACACTGGATTACAAAGCTAGGGCCATTGGTAATTTCATATCAACATTTTACAGCCTATTACTTGCCAAGCAATCCTTAACACTTTAAAATCTATTCCCAATAGAAAGATTCCAGGCCTGGAAAGCTATCCCATAATATATTACAAACAAATTCATAGATGTCCTTCTTCCTCACCTTCTTCTATTATTTAAAGGGAACATGTCAGTTTGAACATGGTGTCTGAGCTGCAGGCAGCATGTTATAGAGCAGGAGCAGATGAGCAGACTGATATATAGTTTTATAGGAAAAGATTCAGTAAAACTTGTATTTCATTCATTTAAATTCCTGCTCATTCTGGACTTTGAAGTCAAGCAGGCGGTCCTATTGGTGACTGACAGCTATCTCTGTATACACAGTCATAGAGGGAAGGCTGTCAGTCACTGATAGGACTGTCTCCTGGACTACAGTCAGTGACTGACAGCTATCTCTGTATACACAGTCATAGAGGGAAGGCTATCAGTCACTGATAGGACTGTCTCCTGGACTTCAGTCAGTGACTGACAGCTATCTGTGTACACAGTCATAGAGAGAAGGCTGTAAGTCACTGATAGGACCGTCTCCTGGACATCAGTCAGTGACTGACAGCTATCTGTGTACACAGTCATAGAGGAGAGGCTGTCAGTCACTGATAGGACTGTCTCCTGGACATTAGTCAGTGACTGACAGCTATCTGTGTACACAGTCATAGGGGGGAGGCTGTCAGTCACTGATAGGACCGTCTCCTGGACTTCAGTCACTGACTGACAGCTATCTGTATACACAGTCATAGAGGGAAGGCTGTCAGTCACTGATAGGACCGTCTCCTGGACTTCAGTCAGTGACTGACAGCTATCTGTGTACACAGTCATAGGGGGGAGGCTGTCAGTCACTGATAGGACTGTCTCCTGGACTTCAGTCAGTGACTGACAGCTATCTGTATACACAGTCATAGAGGGAAGGCTGTCAGTCACTGATAGGACCGTCTCCTGGACCTCAGTCAGTGACTGACAGCTATCTTTGTATACACAGTCATAGAGGGAAGGCTGTCAGTCACTGATAGGACCGTCTCCTGGACTTCAGTCAGTGACTGACAGTTATCTGTATACACAGTCATAGAGGGAAGGCTGTCAGTCACTGATAGGACCGTCTCCTGGACTTCAGTCAGTGACTGACAGCTATCTGTGTACACAGTCATAGGGGGGAGGCTGTCAGTCACTGATAGGACCGTCTCCTGGACTTCAGTCAGTGACTGACAGTTATCTGTATACACAGTCATAGAGGGAAGGCTGTCAGTCACTGATAGGACCGTCTCCTGGACTTCAGTCAGTGACTGACAGCTATCTGTGTACACAGTCATAGAGGGAAGGCTGTCAGTCACTGATAGGACCGTCTCCTGAACATCAGTCAGTGACTGACAGCTATCTGTGTACACAGTCATAGAGGGAAGGCTGTCAGTCACTGATAGGACTGTCTCCTGGACATCAGTCAGTGACTGACAGCTATCTGTGTACACAGTCATAGGGGGGAGGCTGTCAGTCACTGCTAGGACCGTCTCCTGGACTTCAGTCACTGACTGACAGCTATCTGTATACACAGTCATAGAGGGGAGGCTGTCAGTCACTGATAGGACCGTCTCCTGGACTTCAGTCAGTGACTGACAGCTATCTGTATACACAGTCATAGAGGGAAGGCTGTCAGTCACTGATAGGACCGTCTCCTGGACTTCAGTCAGTGACTGACAGCTATCTGTGTACACAGTCATAGGGGAGAGGCTGTCAGTCACTGATAGGACTGTCTCCTGGACTTCAGTCAGTGACTGACAGCTATCTGTATACACAGTCATAGAGGGAAGGCTGTCAGTCACTGATAGGACCGTCTCCTGGACCTCAGTCAGTGACTGACAGCTATCTTTGTATACACAGTCATAGAGGGAAGGCTGTGAGTCACTGATAGGACCATCTCCTGGACTTCAGTCAGTGACTGACAGCTATCTGTGTACACAGTCATAGAGGGAAGGCTGTCAGTCACTGATAGGACCGTCTCCTGGACTTCAGTCAGTGACTGACAGTTATCTGTATACACAGTCATAGAGGGAAGGCTGTCAGTCACTGATAGGACCGTCTCCTGGACTTCAGTCAGTGACTGACAGCTATCTGTGTACACAGTCATAGAGGGAAGGCTGTCAGTCACTGATAGGACCGTCTCCTGAACATCAGTCAGTGACTGACAGCTATCTGTGTACACAGTCATAGAGGGAAGGCTGTCAGTCACTGATAGGACTGTCTCCTGGACTTCAGTCAGTGACTGACAGCAATCTGTGTACACAGTCATAGAGGGGAGGCTGTCAGTCACTGATAGGACCGTCTCCTGGACTTCAGTCAGTGACTGACAGCTATCTGTGTACACAGTCATAGAGGGAAGGCTGTCAGTCACTGATAGGACCGTCTCCTGGACTTCAGTCAGTGACTGACAGCTATCTGTGTACACAGTCATAGAGGGAAGGCTGTCAGTCACTGATAGGACCGCCTGCTTCACTGCAAAGCCCATAATGAGAGGGAATATAAACGAATGAAACACAAGTTTTACTGTTTTACTTTTCCTACAAAACTATATATCAATCTGCTCAGCTCCTCTTGCTCTATAATCTTCTGCCTGCTGCTTAATTAGCATTTTCATAGCGACCGGTTTCTTTTAATGCTTATTCTCATAAAGAAACCTCCCAAATCAAGCTCTAGAAGCACATGTAACAATTTTTCCTTTGAAAAAGAAAATACTGGGGTTTTGCAGTAGCAATAATATCTCTCTGTTGAACGTGGACATCCAGTAAAGGCCCCCATACATTTTGTCAGATGAACCCGCAAGAGCAATATATTAGCCAACAGTTTGAGGTTTATGGGGCGCTCCTGACTCTCCCCCAACAGAAGATGTTGGGCCAAAGAAGGATTGGGTAAATAAATATTTTTGTCTGATTCTTTTGTTCTTCTGGGAGATAAGCCTCGGTCAGAAGCGTCTGAAAGTGGTTTATCCACAATGTGTATGCAAAATGTATAAGGCGGAACTTGGCACTTAGGGCCTAAATTGAATAAGGAATAAAGATCGTGTGCTATTGCAAGCAGTCAACACGAATGCTAATAAAGGTATGGGTAGCATGTGGTATAGGATCACAGCTGGAGACGGCCAGTAGTTTAATACATGAAAATGAGGCGACAGTATATTGAACTGCGTCTTACTGCGTCCACCTCAGAAAATGGACACTCCTGCTCAGTCTTGCTTATTCGGGTTAGAGGAGGGATCCCTGGGGTGCTGAGTCAGCTGCTTTTGAAACTGCAGTTTATTTTTGGCTTCCCAGAAGAGATGCTGAGCAATGAGAAGACCATGAGGCAGCATTACTGAATCTAAACAGCTTCCAGGTAAAAGGTTAGGGATACACTTCCTAGCATTTAAAAAGAAAAAAATTCAGCCAGCATTTTCACAGCATCTAGTGCTAGTCTATCTCAAAGTACTTGGAGGCAGATTTATTAAGACCGGCGTTTTAGACACCAGTCTAAATAAAAACCCTGAACTGGCGGTGGATCCGCCGAAGTTATGAAGAGGCACAAGCCTCTCCATAACTTCCGCACCTCCCGAACCAGTTCTAAATGTAAGACAGTTTCCGAGCTGTCTTACATTTCAACCATTTTCTACGCCTGGCCCAGGCCATGTCCACAATTTTAGATCTGGCATGAGCAGGGAAAGTCACACATAGCAGCAAAACTAACTGTTGCACCGCCATCTGCGCCTGAAATACACCTAACTTAGGCATATTTCAGCATAGTAAATGACCCCCTTAGTTTTTTTTTTTAAAGTTTTTTTTATGAACTGAAGAAAGAAAGGACAAAAATCTTTGGTAAGATTTACATTATATATTTCCACTGTCTTTTACTGTAACTTTATCCAAATTTTGAATAATAAAATACATTTAGGTCAAGAACCCTGTAACCCCTTAATCGCATTAAAATTTGAAAAAGACTCCCAAAAATGGCACAATTTTTTATGTAAATGTTGAATTTACATCTCAAATAAGTATAGTTGGCACACAACTCAGGTGCTTAAAAGGGGTTTTACAGGAGGTTTACATTGATGGTCTATCCTTAGGTTAGGCTGTCAATATTTGATTGGGGGGGGGGGGGGGATCAAACTCTTGGCAGTTGTTTTTTAGCTTTTCCAGCTCTGGAAATGGGCTGTGTAGTGGTAGAGCTGGTTACTGCAGCGCTGCTCTCATTCACCTCAGTGGTTGCTAGCTGCATTCTAGCCTGAGACCTCAGAATAGACCATCAATATCTAATTGGTGGGGGTCTAACACCCTGCATTCCTGCTGATAAGCTGTTTCAGGGTAGCTCCACCACCAGAAGTCAGTGCCAGAACTACACAGCTCCATCCACTGTGTAGTGATCGGAGCTGGTTACTGCAGCACTGTTCCCATTGAAGAGCAATGCTGCAGTAATCAGATCTGTCCATTACACAATGGACAGAGTTGTACAGTTCTGGTGCAGGAGCTACCCTGAAACAACCTATCAGCAGGAGTGCAAGGTGTCAGACCCCCACTGATTAGGTATTGATGGCCTATCCTGAGAGTAGGCCATCAATAGTAAAATCCTAAAATATACTTTCTGTTTTCTTAGAAAATCCAAAATGTATTAATTGGTTACAATAGTATTGTTTTGAGCATTATTTCTTTCTTTTATTGTTATTCATCACATTAATCTGTACACATTCACAATCTTGCTATGTCAAACACACACATATACAGATATAGAAAGTGCCGTCTATTCAGGTGGCACCTACTGTATTTCAGTTTTGCACCACAGTGCATTGTGTTATGTTATTTGCATAGCATGTCATTGGAATTCAGTAAGTATTAGAACTGTATGCAAATAGAGGCAATATCCAAATATGGCACTTGCTACATCTGTATACACTAGAGTGTGCTAGTTGCCCATAATTTGCCATTGTGGAAATGATAGGAGCAGGGGCATACACAGAAATCATAGGGCTTCATGGCAAAATTTAGAATGGGTTCCTCTCCCAAATTACCGTAATGTCTGTTAATAAGGCATAGTTGGATCTGATGTTGTTTTCTGATACTTTTCGAAGGCTTCCTTCACACATTTTTTTATTCTTTTTTTTCTTTTTTGGGCTACTCCTAGAGCAACACATATATTCACAGTATAATAGCCAAGGTTTAAAATAAAAAATAGATTAGGTGATCAAGGCAACCATGATGTAATCTTTAATAATGCAATACATTCAGGGTAACCATTCACAATAAAAGCACTGTAAAAGCAATTAAAACATGCTCAGTAGAATCGGTGGTTAAAGTTCAAAAAGGTTACAAAATATAGCAAGGTGTATATAAAGCCAAAAAATATCCAATAGAGCAAAGTCCAAACATCCAATAGATTATGGTTATCAATAAATTACGCAATTTTATTAGCGTGTGTGAGGTTTCGCTCTTAGATAGGGTAAGCGGGTGCAGTACAGAGGCAAAATACAAGTTCTTAACTCAAAACGTCAGTGTTTATTCACACTTGAGGCAATTGCACAAAACAGCACGTAACTTTGCAGTCTTGGTGTTAATTCACACAAAATGGAAAGTTCATATAACATAAGTCACCTTGCTGGCAGTTCTGCCTCCAGTAGTCCACAGCAGGCTTTAGGGGGCCTATTTCCCCAGCGTGCGGCTCTCAGCCCTCCAGCACGGTACAAAGCCTCAGATCCCCAAAAACAGAGACATCTCTGCTGAGCCCAGCTGCCTATTTAAGGACAGCCAGGTGCTGCCAAAACCCGGACTGGCACTTAAACTCTGGTCCGGTATTTGACCTCACCTGGCTGGAAACCAGTCCAGCCGCACATGCTGGGAGGAAAATACCTGCCTTACCAGACACAACCCCTCACTGTGTCATAGGTGGAGTAGAAAGTTATATAAAAAAATTCCATGAAGGGAAAATGTCACACTGAGTACCAACCTTTTAGTCACATAGTACCACCTCAGCACCCAGTTGTGTGTTTCGCGGTCAGCTTTCTCAAGGGGTAATAAGCATGCTGCGGTTTGTAGTGCATTTATATTTTCCTATTGACCTCAAGCTAAATTCTGGCAGCAGCTTTTTATGAAAAATAAAAACAAAAAATCTGAAAAAATTAAAACGTCAATTTTTCCTCCACAAAAATGTTATGTATTAAAGGGGTTCTTTAGGAATGTTATCAACATGTCTTGCAGCAACTTGTCCTAGAATATGACTAGGAAGGGTTGCCTCCATTTCTACAGCTGCCTAATGAGGTGTGCTGTCAGGCTGCTCACATCTCTTGTATGATTACTACAGTACTGCCTACTGTACAGCAGGAATTCTGCTTTATAATAGATAGTCATGATGTGATGCTCTGCCATGGCTGAGCAGCCTGAGAGGAACTAGAAGGGATACAATCCTCCTAAATGTTCTTGTTAGGATGTTCAGGGTAATGGCTAAATCCCATGTGCCTTGGCAATAATTTTTTGTGATATAATCTAAAAATAATACAAACCGGATTCCAAAAAAGTTGGGACACTAAACAAATTGTGAATAAAAACTGAATGAAATGATGTGGAGATGGCAAATGTCAATATTTTATTTGTAATAGAACGTAGATGACAGATCAAA
Organism: Bufo gargarizans; assembly: GCF_014858855.1. Lineage (NCBI taxonomy): Eukaryota > Metazoa > Chordata > Amphibia > Anura > Bufonidae > Bufo > Bufo gargarizans. The sequence goes on from NC_058082.1 coordinate 285,895,845, forward strand.
CGTTTAAAGGAAAAATACGTTGACTCAAATTTTCACGGTGTCAACAAATCCCAAAAAACGTTGGGACAAGTAGCAATAAGAGGCTGGAAAAAGTAAATGTGAGCATAACGAAGAGCTGGAAGACCAATTAACACTAATTAGGTCAATTGGCAACATGATTGGGTATAAAAAGAGCTTCTCAGAGTGGCAGTGTCTCTCAGAAGCCAAGATGGGTAGAGGATCACCAATTCCCACAATGTTGGGCAGAAAGATGGTGGAGCAATATCAGAAAGGTGTTACCCAGCGAAAAATTGCAAAGACTTTGCATCTATCATCATCAACTGTGCATAACATCATCCGAAGATTCAGAGAATCTGGAACAATCTCTGTGCGTAAGGGTCAAGGCCGTAAAACCATACTGGATGCCCGTGATCTCCGGGCCCTTAAACGACACTGCACCACAAACAGGAATGCTACTGTAAAGGAAATCACAGAATGGGCTCAGGAATACTTCCAGAAACCATTGTCAGTGAACACAATCCACCGTGCCATCCGCCGTTGCCAGCTGAAACTCTACAGTGCAAAGAAGAAGCCATTTCTAAGCAAGATCCACAAGCTCAGGCGTTTTCACTGGGCCAGGGATCATTTAAAATGGAGTGTGGCAAAATGGAAGACTGTTCTGTGGTCAGACGAGTCACGATTCAAAGTTCTTTTTGGAAATCTGGGACGCCATGTCATCCGGACCAAAGAGGACAAGGACAACCCAAGTTGTTATCAACGCTCAGTTCAGAAGCCTGCATCTCTGATGGTATGGGGTTGCATGAGTGCGTGTGGCATGAGCAGCTTGCATGTCTGGAAAGGCACCATCAATGCAGAAAAATATATTCAGGTTCTAGAACAACATATGCTCCCATCCAGACGTCATCTCTTTCAGGGAAGACCCTGCATTTTTCAACAAGATAATGCCAGACCACATTCTACATCAATCACAACATCAAGGCTGCGTAGGAGAAGGATCCGGGTACTGAAATGGCCAGTCTGCAGTCCAGATCTTTCACCTATAGAGAACATTTGGCGCATCATAAAGAGGAAGGTGCAACAAAGAAGGCCCAAGACGATTGAACAGTTAGAGGCCTGTATTAGACAAGAATGGGAGAGCATTCCTATTTCTAAACTTGAGAAACTGGTCTCCTCGGTCCCCAGACGTCTGTTGAGTGTTGTAAGAAGAAGGGGAGATGCCACACAGTGGTGAAAATGGCCTTGTCCCAACCATGAAATTCTGATTCAACATATTTTTCCCTTAAAATGGTACATTTTCTTAGTTTAAACTTTTGTTCCGTGATTTATGTTCCATTCTGAATAAAATATTCTATTCTCCACATCATTGCATTCAGTTTTTATTCACGATTTGTATAGTGTCCCAACTTTTTTGGAATCCGGTTTGTAACTACAATAATGATGGTGTCTTTGGTGAGTCATGTGGTGAATTTAGTGGTTGAGGCTTTCAATGTCATGTGACCCTGTGACATCAAATGGTCCTTAAAGGGAATCTGTCACCAGTTTTCTAATGTCCTAACTAAGGGCAATTATTCAAGCATAAATCTCCATCCCATTCATTAGCCATAAGCCTCTATTTAGATCTAAATATATCTATATATATTAATGGGGGCATTTATTAAAACTGGCGTTTTCCACACCAGTCTTAAAGGGAACCTGTCACCTGGATTTTGGGTATAGAGCTGAGGACATGGGTTGCTAGATGGGCGCTAGCTCATCCGCAATACCCAGTCCCCAGTCCCCAGAGCTCTGTGTGCTTTTATTGTGTAAAAAAAACATATACATATGCAAATTAACCTGAGATGAGTCCTGTCCCAGATAATTTGCATATGTATCAAAACTTTTTTTTTTTTTTTTACGCAATAAAAGCACACAGAGCTATGGGGACTGAGTATTGCTGATGTGCTAGTGGCCATCTAGCAACCCATGTCCCCAGCTCTATACACAAAATCCCGGAGACAGGTTCCCTTTAAGTCGATCTGCTCTGCTGGAGGAAGCATCAAAGTTATGAAGCGGCACATGCCTCTGCACAAGTTTGGCGCTTTCTCCAGCAGGCCGTGCCACAGACTTAGCTCCCTTACTGGCATAGATTTAGGCCCAGGAGAGGCAGTTCTGTTAGTGTTAGGTACCCATCTGCAGAAGCCACCTTGACGCAGGTAGATGGGCCCGACATGTTTGATCAAAATAGAGCTTCCATTTTTCATGTATAGTACCACTTTAATCCAGAATAATCCCTAATCCCTAGTTCTATTCTTTAGTAGATATATGGTGGCTCCACCCACTGGGTATATATGGAAAGGTGCTCACTCCGCGACACACTCTATGTCGCTATAAAGGCTAAAAAGTATAATATAGTGTTGGAGGGCAAACAAAATATCCGGTACTACATGGACAGTATAAATGCAATATAATATATTAAAATCACATATACAACTATATACAATTCACGATCTGTACAGGTACTAGAGTAGTAATGATGTCTAATTGTAGGGACAGGGGTATTGCTCAAATATCACTATGTCAGTGGTGAATAAATAGTACAATATAGTGCTCTTATTAGTACACTAAAAACAAAATCAAATGAAATAATCTAAAATTCTCTAAAATGATCCGATATCGGATCCACAAAACATAATTTGCAAGTGAGAAGTCATCCCAAAATGTATATAGGAGAAGATTGTAATTTACACTTCTATATCAGTCCCAATATGGGATTAAATGATGTTTGTTCGAAATAGAAACGAGAATGTTCCTTATTATAAAAGAGTTGATAATCGCTGATTATAATATCTACCAAATACGTATTAGTAACAGTCGGTGAATGTTGATAATGTTACTTGTGCCAGCACCATAAACGTATTGGTAACAGTCGGTAGATGTTGGTGATATTACTTGTAGCAGCACCGTTATAATTAATAAGCGGTTCGTTTATCGTAGAAAATGGCACTGTCCAGGAAATATATGTTCATTAATCACTTACAGCTTATAAATTGTGTCTGTAACGCCATACATTACCGCTCCTGTGTCCGTCTGAGTGTCTCTTCTCCGTCCGCACTGTTTAACAGGACTCATACACCGTCTCCTCTGCCGATCTTCACACGCAGCGTCCCACGTGTTCGTGTCGTCCCACGTGGTTTCTTTTACTTCGGCGTGGTTGGTCTTGTAGTTTGAAAGCTGCGGCGGTACTAATTGCATAGACAGAATGAATAGGAACGGTTTCAGCTTATATATAGGGTGATGATGATGCTGGAAATATTTCCTGGGTATCTTCCTATTATATCGCTGTGTACCAGCGATTGTTTGCATGTGTAATGGTGTGCTGCCATTTGTTTGGCATAGATTTAAGCCATTTTCCACGCCAAAAACTGGTGTGGAAAATGATAAATGAGCTAGACCTGCCGAATGTAGCCTCAGCTAAAGTATTCTTTAAAAAATTCCTGACAAATAATCACAGTAGAAAGCACAGAGAAGGAGAGATTTATCAAGACTGACATTTTCTACTCCAGTCTTGATCCCTTGTGTTCTGGAGTGAGCTGCGGCTAATGTATTAAGACATGTGCATTTTAATAAATAGGTGCATCACTGGCCGTCCGTGCACCAGAAAGTCAAATCTACACCAGCTGGGAGCTGGGATAGACTTGAGATATAATTATTGCCATTTCTGATGTGAAATATTGTAAATGGTGGGCCACAGGGCGCCCCACTCTTCCCACTAAGCCCTGCTTTTTGTCTTGCCAAAAGTGGCGAAAAGTGCAAAAGTGGTGGAAATGCTTTGATAAATGTGGCCAGGCAGCTTTCTTACAGTTTGCTAAAGAAGTTAACATTGTTGGTAAAAAAAAAAAAAAAAAAAGTACTTTGAACTCTAGGGATTAGACTAGCAAAAAAATAAAATATAAACCACCCCCTCCAAGAAAAGCGTCATGGACATAGTAATCAATACACATGAGAAACTTGACATTTCACCTAGAAAATAAGTCATTTACTCCCACTGAACATTGCATAAGATTTCTTCCAAGGTCCATAGGCCACTTTCACACGATCAGTATTTGTAAGCCAAAACCAGGGCTGGGTTCAAAACACAGAATAGGCACAAATCCTTCCATTTTCCTTTTCTCTGTGGGTTCCACTCCTGTCTGTGGCTTACAAATACTGACAAAAATACAAAATACTGGTCAAATCCGGACCATATGACAGTGGCCTTAGTGAGATAAAAATAGGAACAATATAAGTTTTTCTTCAATGGACTTCAAGGACATTATTGTCTGCAGTATGGACAAGAATAGGACATGTTTTATAATTTGCGGAACTGCCACACCAATCCACAAAAAATATGGATGTGTGCATGACCCCATTAATTAAAGAGGTTGTCCGGCCTTTTTACTAATGATTATCTATCCTCAGGATAGGTCATCAATATCAGATTGGCGGGGGTCTAAAACCCGGCATCCCCGCTGACCAGCTGTATGGGAAGAAGGCACGTGACGTCTCCCTTCTCTCTTCCTGTCCGCTGCTGTATGTCACACATATACATATTTTACCCCTTTTTCTTTAATAAAAAATTGAAAATAAATATATTTGTTTTAGCAATATAGCTGACTTTTTTTTCCCTTTTTCTTTCATAAATAAATTTAAAGATATGGGTATTCATTTTAGCTATATTTAGTATAACGGGACTTTTTCTGTCTGTAAAATATACACAGTCACACGTATTTTTATTTATTTATAAAAAGATTTAAAGGGGTTATCCAGGAAAAGACATTTATGATTTATCATATCAGATCTGTAGGGTTTTGGTGCCCAGGACCCCTATGCATCAGCGTTTAGGAGAGGCCTTCAGCACTGCAGCCTCTTCCCAGGCCAGTGACATCACTGTACATTGGTCATATGGTCTAGTTGCAGCTCAGGCCCATTCAAGTCAATATGACTGAGCTGCAATAACAAGCACTGCCACTATACAATGTACGGCGCTGTCCTTGGAAAGCTGCCGAGAGCCTGCATTGCTCACCAGAGCTTGGGTAAGCACAGTGGCTCCCTGAAACAGCTGATAAGGGTGGATGCTGGGACTTGAACCCCCGTTGATATGATAATGATGACCTATCCTGAGGATAAGTCATCATTATATTTTCCAGGATAACCTCTTTCAAATTTATGAAGTGTGACTTCACACTCTACGAGTGTGAGCCATTTTTAAAGAGCAGACTTCCACTATACATGTATGGCGAAAGTTCAGAAAAGGTTAAGTAGGCAGGTGACTGGTCACTTCTGGTAGGCTCTTTTAAGTCTCATAAAGGGGTTGTCCAACCCTTTACAAATGATGGCCTATTCTCAGAAAAGCCCATCACTATCTTATTGGTGGGCATGTGACACCGTGGACCAGCTGTTCTTTAGTAGCCCCAGTGATGGGACTTGGGGCCCAAAGTATTTTTTATTTATTTTATGCACTTATATAGCGCTGCTATATTCTGCACCACTTTACAGACATTAGCATGTCTCAGTATGTCTTTGGAGTGTGGGAGGAAATCGGAGTACCTGGAGGAAACCCACAAAGACACGGGGAGAACATACAAACTGCAGAAAAGATGATCAGCGGAGGTGTGGGGTGTTGGACCCCACTGATCAGATAGTGATGGCCTATCATTGTAAAGGGTTAGAGAACCTCTTTAAGGGCAAGGTTCACCGTTAAACAACTTATAGTGGCTATACACTTCAGACTTAGGTTTGCCAAACCCAGCCAATTATGACAGTATAATAATAATTACAGTATTTACATAATCAAATACCACTGTTATATGCTTATGATATATATACATACCTCTTAAGAGTTAATTTGCTCTGCAAAAAAATGTATTTATTAGAATCTTGCTGAATGGAATATTCTAGGGCAGATTTCCAGCTGGTCGGAATCTAAAAGGCCAGAAATGGGTGTTCAGACAACATAAACCATAGACATTGTTGGGGCAAAACCCCCTTCTCTATGATTGTCGGGGTCCCAATTGAAGTGTCCTTATGAGTGCTCAGAGAGCTATGGGAGCCTCAATGTCAGTCTCACAGGAATGAATAGAGAAGTAACTCACTTCTGGTCCTGTGTCATTTGGAGAGCAGAGTGCTGATCACATGGCACAGCTGAGGATCAGAAGGGAGGTTATACCTCACAAATACAATCACTGGTAAGAAGATTACCTTCACTACAGATTACATCCTCTACCTTTCTAACAGGTCAGAGAATAAAGATTTTTGTGGGAGTTCTTTAATTGATATCCTATTATTTGTACTGACACTCCCTGGTGGCAGTTGGCCAGAAAATTTGCGTTTGTGTATTGTAATCAAATCTCTGCTCACCAAGCACAGCGCCGTACATTGCATCACCGCTGTGCTTCATATCGCGCTCAGCCCAATTCAAGTCACTGGCCTAGGAAAAGTTGTGAGAAGTCCATGGCGCTCCCAGGAGCACTGGTGTGCTCTCAAAAAGCTGATTGGCGGGTATCCTGGGTGTCGGACCCCCGCCGATCAGACACTGATGACCTATCCTGAGGATAGCTCATCAGTAGTAAAATCTTAGAAAACCCTGGGGTTATCCAAATTTAAATGTTATTTTAATGTAATTCAGCATGAAAAGCTAATTATTTTTGTAGTTTACTGTGTTACAAAAATGCTGCAGTTGCAAGATATTACCTTTACTTCATTATAATACTGCCCCCTGGTGTTAAAAGCTCATGCACATGACTATATTTTTATTTGTGTGCTATCCACATTTTTGCGGATACTATACTGTCACTGACTCATTAAAGAACATCTGTCGCTATGATTAACCATATTAAACCAGTCATACTGCCTAGTAGGGTTGGTCATGGGAGCCCTTCCTCACTGCAATTGGTATTACAGTTATAGGGAATTTTTTAGTTATGTGCAAATGAGGTGCTTGGAGCACCAAGAAACTGGCCTAGCTCCTCGGACCACTGATTCACCTCTCCACATTGCCACTCTCCTTCCCAGCGAGATTGACAGGGCCCAGCATCCTCACTGATCTGATGCCTGCCACCGAAATCTCACGCATGCACTGGGGTAGTACTATCAGCATATGTGCAATCAGGATCTCAGAGTGAGGATGACTATAACGCTGGGTTCAGACCTGAGCGTTCTGAAAGGAGCTCTCTGTATGCGCGATTGTACCGACGTTTACAATCGCGCATACAGAGACAAGCGAACGCCCATTGTCACGCGTTCCCGAAAGTCTATGTACGGGAACGCGCGACAAGACGCCCCAAAGAAGCTCCTGTACTTCTTGGGGCATCGGGCATTTTACCGCGCGATCGTACACGCTGTAAAACGCCCAGGTGAGAACCATTCCCATAGGGAAGCATTGGTTTCTCCTTGTTGAGCATTTTACAGCGCGTAGGAACGTGCTGTAAAACGCTCAGGTGTGAACCCAGCCTAAGAGATCTTCACTGGCACTGGGAGAGGCAGAGGTGAATCGGTGCTCCAAGCACCTCATTTGAATATAACTAAAACTAAGAGTTTCTCTGCAACTGTAATATGGATTGCAGAGAGAAAGGCCTCATTTAGTCAACATGATCAACCCTACCTGAAAGTATGGCTGGTTTAATAGGGTTGCTCATGGTTCCAGATCCTCTTTAGGGTCCATTCCCACGTCCGTAAGTGTTTTGCGGAACCGCAAAACACGGACACCTGCAATGTGCAATCTGCAAAATACCGTAATGCCGGATCCGTGCGCAGACCGAAAAAAAGGTGAAAAAAAACCCGCTGGATCCATTTTTGCAGGATGACACCGGAAAGACGGGTCCGGCATTTCAATGCATTTTTCTGACTGATCAGGCATTTTTCAGACTGATCAGTCTTACAAATGCCATCAGTTGGCATACGTTTTGCCAGATCAGACAGGCAGTTCCGGCGATGGAACTGTTTGCCGGATCACTCTGCCGCAAGTGTGAAAGTAGCCTTAGCCTGGTCCGTATTTGCAGATAGGAGAGAGAAAAGTACACAATGCACACAGAATCTATCTGTCTTTTGCAGGCCAGCATATAGACAGTGTATGAGGCCTAAATCTGTATATTAATGTGCACGTTCTACTGAGCTAAATGAACAGGTCACATATGCTCAATTCCCCTCTTCAACTACCGCCAGCCGGATCTTCTTTTAGAAGGGCTGATAGAAAAGGGCTTCTTCTATGTTGGTTTGTCTTCTACAGACCAGTGTGTACTGTGAAGAAGACACGCAGTAATGGATGGAGAATCATACACAGAGAAACTCATATACAGCTCTGAGCTTTTCCTCTTCTGCGCAGCCTCTCATCTATGTATACTCCAAGCTCACCTTCCTCGAGCTAGCTACAGCTGGGCTCTCCCCCTAAAAAGTCAGACTAAGTGGATCATTTGTGACTCTTCTAGAAGAGAAGAGGAAAAGGCAGCGCTACAGAATGTTCTGCCTCTGCAAGCTGTGATCATTCCAAGGTAAGAGCTGCGGTAGAGCACAGCGCCTGAGCTGTGACAGGGAGAAAGCTGGAGCAGGAAGGACCAGGCCCCTGAGCTTTCAGACTGCGAGGTGAATATCTCTGGATCCGTGTGAAGTACAAGGCTGGTTCAAGCTTTGCTTTGCTAGAAATAGATTTTCATTTGTTATACCATCATGGAATGAGCACACTAAATTGTCTGAGATAAAAACCCAGACAAATCCTACAATTCCCCCAAAAAAAAAAATCATGGTATACTCACCCATTTTGTCAAGCACCATTCTCTGTAGCATTGATCCATTACTGCTACTTGTTTGCAAACTGCAGTGGGGACATGCCAGTATCTGGCACATTACTGCTGCAGCCAATCACTGTACTCAGTGCGCCAACACTGAGGACAACTGTGACGTTCTGTAGACCAGCATGTCACTGTGCACATCATCCACTTACCCGGGGGAAGATGAAGCTGCAAGTTTCCTGAGATCACTTGTGCGTACCTCAAGCAGCTCTCGGATGAGCGCCACCTACTGACACAGGCAGCTATCCCTCTAAATAATCTGCAGAACATTTGAGTAGTAGAGGATGAGGGGCCAAACTTCACCCACCTATGAGGTTGCCTAACCTCAACCCCCACATAACAACTTCTTGCTACTCTCAACATGTGGTACGTATGCCATGTGGGTCCCCCAGAAGGATCGCTTAACCACAGCCACGAGTTACTCAGAAAGCCTACGACATACTCTGCCCAAATTTTCAATCTGTAATTTTACTTTATTTAAAAACTTTTCTTCTTTATTCTTTTGCTCTTTCTGCATGTTGTGCGTTTGTTGAGACTACTCAAAACCAAAATAGGAGTCTCTTAAGTGTTTTATTTTATTTTTTTCTTGGAATGTGGTGCGTTGGAGTGCGTGGAAGTTTGGTTGGTATGTAATGTTTGAAAAAGCGGACATGTTCATGAGCCAACTGAAAGAAAGAAAAACACCCTGTGAGCTAAACAGCCTGTCCACCCCGAACTTCACTTCACTTATCTAATGCTGCCCTCTTTATTCTGTGGCAGTATTACTTCTTGTTTTTAATGTGTGTACATAGCTCAGCAAATATTATAGGTGTAGGCCTGTCAAAAAGCTGTTGAGAATTTTAATAAGCACCACCAAAATTGTGAATACAGATTTTTGCACATGAAAATCAGCAGCAACAAAGAGAATGGAATTTTTACACATGCTGCAGAAAATTTCCCTTTGGAAACGGACTTGTGGTACAGATTTTCTAAATCTACAGCACCTGAAATTCCTTTCACTGTAAGTGTTTGCAAACGAGCTCTCCTGCAAAACAGAGGTGGATAGCTAAATACTATACCTTCTAAGGCTCCATTCACACGTCCGTGATGTGTTGCAGGTCCGCAACACACCAGCCCGGCACCCCCATAGAAATGCCTATTCTTGTCCGCAAGCTGCGGACAAGAATAGGACATGTTCTATCTTTTGCGGAGCTGCGGACCAGAAGATCGGGGACGCGCTCCGCAATTGCGGATGCAGACAGCACACTGTGTGCTGTCCGCATCCATTCTGTCCCCATAGATAATGAATGGGTGCGGAACGGATGTGGACACATTCGGCGGGCATGTGAATGGAGCCTAACAAGGAGCAATGTCTGAACACGTGTCTCCATACACCAGAAATACTCCAACCTCTATCCTCCCTCTTTCCCCAGAAAAATGTGGCACTGGATTATTATTTTCCCCCCGTTGTGTGTGTACTCAGTGTAATGCAGTCTAACACGGGATCATCACAAGTAATGCTACCATATAAATTTACAAATGACAGTGCTATTGGAAGACATGGCTATGTGACATGTCACCACACAGGGTCCTTAAGAGAGACATTTATAGTGACCTCTGATCTATGTCAAACAGGAGAAGGCTACTTACACACGTTGCGGATTCTCATGCAGAAAAACCACAGCGTAACACAGTAGGAGCAAAGTATATGAGATTTCACAAATCTCATGTACATTTAGCTTTTTTGTTCCATGAAGAAATTAACCTGCTGTGTGGATTTTGAAATCTGCAGCACGTAAATTTTTTTCCTCCCGGAATTCACCCTTTTCAATGCAAGGGCGAGATCTGCGGCAAAACTGCATCAAATCCGCACAAGAGTACATACGGAAATGCATGTTGAATTTCTGAAATACAGCTCGCACTTTGTACACAGGTAGCTAAAGGGGGTTTCATGGCCTGTTTTTGCTAGGTCACCGTGTCCAGGCCAAAATGGAATGGAGATGCGATTCATGGTTTCAGCCCTCTCCATTCTAGTCATTAAACCATCTCCACTTGGATGTGCCAGCCACCTCAACTGGTGGAATGGGGGTCATCATGGTCCTCCATTCTACCAATGTCTATCACACTCTGAATGTGCCATGAATATTTATAGTTGGAGGACCTTTTAACCCCTAACAACCTATGATCGCAATATCATGTTCCAACATGCCGAATACGAACAGGCTGTAATGCTTTCATGTATTCCAAAGCAAAAATGATTCCAAAAGATAAAAGGGCTGCAGTGTCAGCGGGAATAAAAAAGTAAAAATACGTTCAGTAAAAATTTCCTAATAAAGTACCTCTCCCAAAACATATAATCAATTTTATAATGTTTCTAAAACTGGTTCACCATAGAAAGTATACATATTTGGTACAGCTGCAATTGTAAGAACCCCTAGAATAGAAATAACTCACCACCAAAAAATGATATACATTAGTCATTTATAACTCATCCTATAGAAAAACAAGGCCTACGTTGTCTGAAGGCTTCAACACAAATACCTTTTATTCTCCTCCCATAAAACAGTTTAATTGTGCAAAAGTGATAAAATTTAAAGAACAAAAACAAAACAAACCTATACCCATTTGGTATTGCTGCATTCACACTGACACAAAGAATAAGGCCTCTTGCACACGACCGCATGCCCTCAGAGACATCCGGTCTGTGAGTGGGCCATATGTCCCGGAGCGGCATTGATCGTGCGCATGGGAGTACACAGCATCATAGATTACAATAATGCTGTACACGTCGGTCCGCCCGCGGGGCTATTGGCCTGTACTCATAAGATCATATGAGCGCGGGACAATAGCCCCGCGGGCGGCCCGACATGCGCAGCATCATTGTAATCTATGATGCTGTGTACTCCCATGCGCACGATCAATGCCGCTCCGGGACATATGGCCCACTCACGGACATTATGTCTCGGAGGGCATACAGTCGTTTGGAAGAGGCCTAAAGATACATGTTACTCTTAGTGCACATCGCCCCTCCCCGGAATTTCTGGGAATTCTTGTGGATTCCTTTTAGCCCCCAAAGATAAATAAAATCCATAAAATCTAATCAATACACCATGTACCCCAAAATGGTGCCACTGAAAAAACATCTTGCTTCACAAAAAACAAGAACTCATTCAGCTACTATGACCCAAAAAATAAAGTTGTACGTCTTGGAAAGCGCCAACAGAAAAACAAATAAAAAAATTAGCTTAACATTGAAGGGGTTGTGCCGCGCTCAGGATAGGTCATCAATAAAGCACCGATGAGCTGCTTGAAGGGGTAGTGACGCTTGTTCCTCTTCAGAGGTCTCCTTTGTTGAGGCAGTGAAGTGAATGGGGTGGAGAAGTTGTAATTACACTGTTCAGCCACTGCAAAGGAGATGGTGCACAGGTAATTGAAACAGCGCTTGAACAGGGGTGATTGGCGGGGTGCCAGGTTTTGGACCCCTGATTAGCCGATATTGATATCCGAACCAGATTTTTTTTACAAACTACCTCAATAATATGGGCTCTGCCTTACTGTAAAATGAAGGTCCTCCATGGAAGTCTTTTCGAAGTTTCTGCAAATACGCGAGACTTACTTTGTCTCGCTTCCATCACATGTCAGATTGTTTATTGCCATAAATTAATTATTGTATTAAAATACGAAGCTCAACTTGGCTTTGTTAATAAGTCACAAAGCTAAGTTCGGCTTAGTATTTTGATACTAATTATTAGCTCATATTATTAACAAAGTTTTTAAACGAATCAGGTTCGGATACAGTAATCCGAACCCGATTCGCTTAACCCTATTGATGACTTATACTGAAGATAGGTCATTATTATTACTCCACTGCACAACCCCTTTAAGAGAAAAATAGGGCTGGTCAATCTTTTCTTTAAAGGGGTTGTTTGTCCGGGTTCAAAGCTGGACCCGGACATATCACCTTCTTCACCCAGGCAGCCCCTATGAGTTGAGCATCGGAGCATTTCATGCTCTCATGCAAGGACTGTCTCTGCAGATCCGGTAGCGTACCATGTCTCTGCTAGGCAGAGACTTCCGCCTACCAAACAGCCCGGTGACATCACAGGCACTAATGGGCGGGCTTTAGTGCTGCCCTAGCCTGTAAAACAGGTTACGGCAGAGCTAAAGCCCACCCTTTAGTACTGGTGACATCACCAAGAGGGATGGAGTGAACTTATGGTTTACAAGTTGGAGTTTTATTGCAATTGCATTATGGATTCCGATACCATGGGCCATAACGGTATTCTATGAAGGAATGCATAATGCAATGCCTTTAAAGAGGTATTCCGTTTTGCATGCACTTGTAAAACACAAGTTCACTCATCCCTAGTCACCAGCAACACTGCTAGGCGGGAGCCTCCTCCTAGCAGTGTAAAATGTAAACAAAAAAGCCCTTGTCCTGTGCAATACAGCGCAGGGCAAGGGAGAGCATTGGAACATAAAAAGCTCCAATGCTCCTCTCAGAGGGGCTGCCTGGGTGAAAAAGGGGATATGTCTGGGTTCAGCTCTGAACCCAAACAACCCCTTTAAATGGTTGAGGTTATGGCAATCAGATATTTTTCATACCTGCAATGATAATGAAAATTCAACTACATTATTTAATATTCTGTTATCAAATCAGCAAAAAGCAACTTAATTTCATTTCTATTAAGACAAAGAAGCTGGCTGAGCTTTTTCCCCATTTCTTTTATTTACTCATATTATACATTTATACAAGCCATAATAAAAAGGCTATTTTTGCAACGGTTCTGTGAGTTGTTACCTAGATTTAAGAAGAATGCATGCAGTTTACAAACGAGAGGTAGAAACACGGTATTAAAGACCTAGAAATGCACAGATAGGCATCTGTATATTTCACAAGCAGGTACATAAATAAAACACTTCAAATTAATTGGCAGAATTTTAGATAAACAATATAAAGATGTCTGTCAAGTAAAATAAAACACATGGTGCAATAAAATAATGTATTGCAGCATTGGTGTATGTATTACTTTATGACCAATAATAGCAGAATTCTAAATATCTGCTACAATAAGGTTCAAGCATCAGAATTTAGAAAAACAAATTATAATGGAAATTTGGCTGGAAACAACTAGATATTTGTACTCATCGTAAAATCTGTTTCTCTTCCGTTCATTGGGGGCACAGGCATTGACCATGGGTATAGCGGTTGCCGCTAGGAGGCGGGACACTAAGCACCCAAAGTGTAAGCTCCTCCCTCTTCAGCTATACCCTTCCTGCAGGGACCAAGCTAATCAGTTTAGTGCAAAAGTAGTAGGAGAAGCCAGACATAAGAAAATCGCATTATGTGCAAACCCAGAACCACACAGGCCTGAAAAGGCCCATAAACAAAAAACTGGGTGGGAGCTGTGTCCCCCAATGAACGGAAGAGAAACAGATTTTACGGTGAGTACAAAGATCTAGTTTTCTCATCCGTCTCATTGGGGGACACAGGCATTGACCATGGGACGTTCCAGAGCAGTCCCTGGGGGTGGGCTTAACTACAACCCCCTTGCCAATCAGAGAACTGCTGTTTTCAAAACTCTGCGCCCCAAAGAAGCATCAGAAGATGCAAAGGTGTGCACCCTGTAAAACTTAGAAAAAGTATGCAAAGACGACCTTGCAAACCTGAAGGGCCGAAGCTCCGTTATGCAAGAGGCTCCCGCTGCCCGAGCCGAATGAGCTTCCACAATAGCCTTGTTGGTATTGGAGACATCCTGTACCACCCTAGACAGGGAACGCGCCCATTACAGTTCTTCCTGTAGGTCGGGCAGCGGGAAGCAATGGGTCCAGAGCAGAGCTGCTTGATGGCGGCGCAGCACACACAAAGTAGAGGGAGTCTGACTGAGGGGATGGAAATTTTGCGCGACATGATGCGCAGGCAAAATGACACACCAACGGGACCGCCTGCTTCGGGATCTGGGTTCAGACATAATGACACCCCTGTCACCCCAATGAGGCAAATGGGAAGGTTAGGCCCTGCAAGAAGGGACAAACAACACTTACCCAGCCTGTGTCCCTCCAAATGTCAGTCAGACCCTCATTTCCTGCCAGGAGCCTTAAAAATCCGGAAATAGCCCACTCTACCACTGCTCTGCTGCTGATGTGGGGGCGGGGTGAACACAAGCCCCACCCCCAAAATGCTGCCGACTCCAGAACCCATCCATCCTCCCAGGTCACGCCCCTGGTCTCAGGTCACGCCCCCACGCCGACTTCCCCAGCCACTGCAGGGAAGCCTACAGTCGCGGGCCACATAGAAATCGGGGCCTCGAATAATAATGGACCCGGCTGCCCCAGAACCAAGCCGACGCGCCGACATAGGAAACGGTGCTTCTTCAGGATAACCCCGCCCCCTCCTCCCTCGATGCACTCCAGAGAACACCATCAGCCCGGGAAGCCGCAGCAGACGCGCGGCTTGTACAAAGAAAGCAGCCACCTCCTTGCTGCAGCAGGGGGTATGTTAACCCTTAAAGGAGATTGCTGCCCAAGTCCACAGGTGGGGAGGAGGGAATACTTGCCGGGGTCCTGGAAGGGGGCACTGAGGGGCTTACTGGAGGGAGGGCGGAGGGGAGCACTGCTCCTACTCGCCTGTCCAACGTCTTCTGTCCCCGACTCCAGCCGGATCACTACCTTCAGTGTGCGGCCCCTTGGTGAGGGACACTACACTGCAACAGATGGGACTTTCGCTGGGGCGGCCGTGGTGATGCGCTTGCTGGCGGGAGACTGAGGTTTTTACAGGGACCTCTGGTCCTCCTTTTCTTCTAGAGAGCGGGAACGAGCAGGGGGTTTGGGTGACCCCCTGGTCTCCCGTCTCCTGGGTGGGAGTGCAGGCAGTTTTTACCCAGACTGCCTGAAGCTTCCCGCTAGAAAAAAAATAAATAAAAAATAAAAAAAATTAAAATAAAAAGACAAAATTTGTAAATCAGCAGACCTGCAACGCAGGAAGGTCTGCCTCCTACAGACACTAAGCTAAAACTGATTAGCTTGGTCCCTGCGGGAAGGGATACAGCTAAAGAGGGAGGAGCTTACACTGTGTGCTTAGTGTCCGCCTCCTAGCGGCAACAGCTATACCCATGCTCAATGCCTGTGTCCCCCAATGATACGGATGAAAATTAGATTTCTCACACACATGGTGTACATGCGGTCCTTTCTGTGGGCAACAGATTCATACACAATTTGTGGGAAAATCTGTTCTTCCTACACCTGGGCAGTCCTATGCAGTGATTAACAGCTCAGATGTATCAGTCTGCCCGGCTCCATCTCCATGGTGCCTGTACACTGCATTTTCAATGTGGCAGATTTAATAGTGGACATAAGCCTGTTGTCATGTGGGACCGCTGTCGGACATTGACTGATTCCAATACTCATTATGGCAAAACTAAAGAATAACATTTTCCAAAATACTTAAAACTTTAAATATGAGCTTTTTCACCCAGTAACATAATAAATGAAGACTCTGCATAATATTCATAATAATATATGCGCCGTATTCACCAAGCAGACATCGAGATCAGTTTCGCATGGGAGTGTGCCTCCGTGAAGTTTAGTGAGTGAGTATAAACATACGATAATGAATCATAACCACATATAAAGCTGCTGGTATTTCATGGTCACTTCCAATTGCTTTTCACTACTTACGTAAGGGAATCTGTCACCAGCGACCTGATTATACCACTGTTTTCATAGACACATAGCTGTGCGTAACCCAATTAAAACACTGCTTTTCTTATGTTGATCCGAGGCTCCTTTTCTGGGTTAGGATACTTTTTCTAAATAGGTCTCTGGTGCAATGAGGGTGTCGCCTTTGCCCTTTCCTCTCTGTGGCCAGCCAGGGAAGGAATTGCCACAGAAAGGAGGAAAGCTTGTGTGCAACAGGAGCAATGGTGACTTCTACATTGCACCAAAGGCCTAATTTGCATATTAAGAAAAAGTTCCATAACCCTGGAACGGAGTCTCCGATCTACAAAAGAAAAACAGCGTATTAATCAGGGAAACCACAGCTATGTGTCTATGCAAACAGCTTGATAGGGAGGTCACTGGTGATGGACTCCCTTTAAAAATGACCACTGCGCCAGTTATGATTTTTGTAAATGAAATACTTGCATACGTCTAAAAAAAATACACACAAAAACCTAACATCTAAAACAACAAACTTAAAAGGGTGACAAAAATTATTATTATTATATATTTTTTTTTCATTAAGGGTGAAAATGTTTTCAATTTTTTTTCCATGAAAACATACATAAAAGCATAAGAGCCCATTTGAAAGGCCTGGGACTTAGGTGTGACTATTTTTGCTATGGCAGTTTCCTTACATAATTAAAAATGACAAAAAGGCTTATCCAAAATGGCCACGGAATGCCACAAAAAAGTGGCATTATACACATGAAATGAATGTGTGGCACCATTGTTCTTTATAAAAAAATTTAAAAAAAAAAACTTTGCCAAGTACTGGCCTCCAGTGACCATGACTCTTGTCCTACAGGTCACACAGCAGTTTTTTTCTACTAACCTTTGGTGCCATAGCTGTGAGCTGCTCTTACTGCGCCATCTACTGTTAAGACATGTGAACTGCACCCTAACATTTGCAGGCCACACTACAGATTTAGGGGTATAATTGATAGTAGCTACTGTCTATTAATACGTAACAGAATAGTAGTAGTCACACACATGTCTATATTACAGCACGGTTTTCCTTCTCTAACACTGTCCATGGAACAAATTTACGTCTGGTAGGATAACACCCGATTAGAGAACTAGAGTTAGTACATAGCACATGCACAAACCAATATATATGCAACTCACAACACCTGTATATAAAGCAAATACCGACAAAATAAAACGTTATTGAAAACAAACATATTAATAATCAAGTATTAGACAAATCGATACAAAAGGGTCACAAGTCTTTTTTTTTGTTTTTAGGAAGCTACATATTAAATTCCAACTTTTTTGATACATACAATGAAATGATAACTTTTTAGTTTTTTTTTTCAGTAAATCCATTGTGCCTTTTCATATTGATAAGAGTTCCATACAAGATAATAATTTACAGTTTTAAGAAATTAGTGCAAAATAAATTGGTTTAAAAGTAGAACATCAAGTAGCCACATCAAAAGGAGAGTAAATGAACCAAGACTCTGCATGGTCAAGTTTCAGGATTTTTTTGCCTTCTCTTCCTACTCAAAATAAAGTGCTTCTCTTTCGTTTCTGTTGGATGGATCCTTTGGGTTCAGACGTTGTACCAGAAACCCTATGTGAGTAGGTAAACATTGAACACTTCACTACTGGAATACTGGGTTGCTGCTTGTGAAGGTTTACCTACTGGTTTCATCACCTCCACTCCGTTTCCTGGAGCAACCATAGTTCATTCGCCAAAAAAACATTTCCAAGGTTAAAAATTTCCTTCCATATTACATGTACACTGAAAGGCATGTTTTGCGAGGAGTGTCTTTAAAATAAGGCAGCCTTTCTGCAGTCCCCTGATTTATTTCCAACTGGAAAGCCACCAATGGAGATTTTGGTTCCTCTTTCCAGATACAGATGTACAAGTATATTTACACAGAATTACACTACAGTGGTCCCTTGCTTTGCTCTTCAGCAGTCCAATGGATACCATTACTAGTCATACAAAGCCACTGCTCCATAGAGTGCAGACAGTCTTCCTTCCACACTGGCTTTATCTACAACAGAGCAGGGAGGAAAAGGTTTTAGATTCCAATAAAAATTATACAAAAGAATGATGTAAAACAGGTATGCTCAACCTGCGGCCCTCCAGCTATCAGCCTACAGCTATCAGCCTACAGCAGTGCAATGTGGAAGTTGTAGTTTTACAACAGCTGGAGGGCCGCAGGTGGAGCATGCCTGATGTAAAACATTAGTAATGCTCCAGCGATGAGAAAATATAGTAGGCTGAAACCACTATAAAGGGAACCTGTCAAATATTCAGTCTGTAACCCGCTGCCAGCGTGAGGCTACTTTCACACTAGTGTTTTAGTTTTCCGGTATTGAGATCCGTCATAGAGGCTCAATACCGGGAAAAAAGCTTCAGTTTTGTCCCCATTCATTGTCTATAGGGACAAAACTGAACAGAATCAAACGGAATGCATTCCGTTCTGTTTAGTTGCGTTCCAAGACCGGAGAGCAAAGGGCAATATGTTGAAGTTTGCTTCCTCGTCATGGGATGCGGAGCAAGACGGGTCCAGCATGACCCCAATGCAACTCAATGGGGACGGATCCGTTTTCTCTGACACAATAGAAAACGGATCCATCCCCCATTGACTTTCAATGGAGTTCATGACGGATCCGTCTTGGGTATGTTAAAGATAATACAACCGGATCCGTTCATAAAGGATGCAGATGGTTGAATTATCAGTAACGGAAATGTTTTTGCTGAACCCTGCCGGATCCAGTAAAAATGCTAGTGTGAAAGTAGCCTTATACAGACACTGCCACCAAAGAATTTTCTGGGTTCTGCAGTGGTATAACATTGATGACCTATCCTCAGGGGGTCATCAATATCAAATCAGCAGGGGTTGGAGTGAATGGGATGAGCAGTTGTAATTACACTACACCCCTGCCACAAGGGAGAGACGACATCCAGTTAAACTTGAGCACCGCACCCCCTTCAAACCGCTGCCAGTTAGCAGACCCCTGCCGATCTAATATTGATGACCTATCACAAGGATAGTCAGCAATATTATACCACTGCACAACACCTGTAACAACTGAAATATATAAAAAAATTAACTTACAATGCGCATGCTACCTGTGAGTAGTCGTGGGGACTGTCCTCGTCTCAGGAGTAGTCATACAGTCCTGGCATCACAAGCCAGCTCCAGCAAGATCTGACGCATGCGCAGTGAAGCCAGGTGTACTGGTTATGCATTCATCTGCACACCGGAGCTGGCATGTAATGCCAGGACTGCATGACTACTCCTAAGGCCAGAACCGCCAGACTCAGGAGTACAGTTGCCAATTACCGTAGTTTCACATATAAAGACATATAATATCCCTGATATCAAAGGTTCAAAATTAGTTATCTTTAAATACAATTATGCATTTTATATCTAATAGCATATATCAATATAAAAGCATACAAAGATAGTAATATAAATGTGAAAAAACCTATGGGGGTCATTTAATGTGCTGAAATATGCCTAAGTGAGTAGATGACGGTGCAATGGTTAGTTGCTCTGCTCACGCCAGGTCTAAAATTGTGGGCGTGATGTGGGTGGGGAAGGGCCGGTAGGCCCGTCTCATTCACCATTTTCTACTCCTGTTTCAGGCATAGAAAAAGGTCTAAATGCAAGTCGGCTAGTAAGCTGGCTTACATTTAGAATTGCCACTGGATGCGCGACATTATGGAGAGTCCTGCGCCTCTTTATATCTCCGGCGGATCCAATGCCAGTTTAGGACTTTATTAAGACTGGCATCTAAAACGCCGGTCTTAATAAACGTGCTCCTATGCGTCTTACATTTATGGACGTTCTCAATGTCTGCAGGGCTCTGTAGGATCTTTGTTAGGCCTTCTAAAAGAAGTGCTGCTTTGTGGTAGCGATAAGCAATATCTTCTGTCTGCTGGAACATCTCATCTAGTGCAGCTGACTGAACCTAGAGCAAGAGAAAAAAACACTGTAATCCAACTGGCTTTATACATGGGGATATGATTGGCAGACGGATAGCCCGATAGCTGGAAATATTGATTTAAGAAAGCTATGCCAGTGGGTGCCCAAAGAAAGATTAAATACTGTCATTTTTGCAGAGAACATACCAGACCCAGAAGCTGCATAGTAACTACAGGACACGCACATCAAATCTGAACGATGTTCCATTTAATTTACTGAATAAAATAATATTAATATTGCCTGGCACACACTGGTGCAAAGCATCATCATCTTTTCCCCTGAAGAGGTGACCCGATTGGAAAAATCACACTTCCCCTTTAATGTCAGGGCTGAATATTTACGGTATATTCAGGCCTGCTCTTCATGTTTTCTAATAGGGTCGCCCTTGCGGGTACAAGCTGTTCGTACAATGGCCGTCATGACAGAGTGCAGACTGCAACTTTTGCATCTTGTTAATACGGAGAAAGCTGTAGTTTAAAGTCATTCTCCTAGACTGAACTAGAGCCCAATCATTTACTATGCCGCAGTCTTCCCTATGAGGGAGAAGGCATAGACTGGTCATGCCACCTACCAGCGTTTCTGACTATCCACTGCCTGTAATGGCGAGTAGTTGGAAAATCACCAGAATACAAAGACTAGGGTCCTGATTTATTATGCCTTCATGACAGAGTTCTGGTGTCAAAAAGTTTGAAAAATAGGGCTTTTCTGACCTTTTTCACTCACTTGTGCATAATTTAGCGACTTTTTAATTTATTTTATTATTAATTTAAAAAATTTTTTATTCTTTTTAAAATCCAGAAATGCACACCATGAAAACATATCATGTTACCAATCATACCAAAATGTGCCGTACACATGGGAGCAACACTTTCACATTAAAAGGGTTGTCCAGCCCCAGGAAATAGCTGATAATGGCATAAAATAACAAAATAAGTAATAGTCGCTTTACTAAACACAACATTGCTGGAGCTGCAGGAGATATTTCAATGTGTCCCCTGTGGTTGTCAATCACTGCCAGCAGGGGTGACCTCAGCGATGTTGACATGTCACTGTCACAGCTGTCACATAATGACATTCCATGTCTTGGGTGAAATCCAGCAAAAAGACCGGCGGTGGGGAGGCAGGGGCAATTAGTAAGTTGGGAGTACTTCTTTTGCTATTTTATACTGTTGTCAGCTGTCTGTAAAAGACTTGATAGGGCTGGACAAACCCTTTAAGATCGACAAGTTTTGCTGTTTTATTCTCCATCTGTTAACCCCTTGTCCACACAATTCTATATAAATATAATTTTGCTTTAAGCTGTCAGTGGATCTGTAACATACAATAATCACAGCGTTTATTTGTGTTTGTGGTGGTCTTACCATTTCCACAGCGCAATTGTAGATTAATTTTTCTGCTGTGACGCTGTTGATCTCATCCACAAATCTCTGTTTGTCGGAGAAAAAGCGATTTAGCTGCGCAGTCAGTTTCTTAGACATGCTGATGCAGAACTTGTATCGGTCATTCATGGTCTTCACCACTATAACAACAATGGAATGAAGGTCCGTGTTACTGGTTCTTATGAGCGCACTCTCAGATATACCGTACTTGGTGTGTAGGAACATCGTTTTACCTTGCTTTACAGCACTTGAAGGGGTCAACTTTGCTGATTTGATCTGCGATTTGGCAAGCTGTAGGGAGGATGCCAGGATCTGAGCGGCTTTCATGTACAGTACCAGCTGTTCCACTTGTCTGCGAACACAAAAGCAGCCAAGTCAATTACTGTCCTCATTAGTTCTCAGGGTACACAAGTCACGTTGTAGGCACCAGATGGGCCACGCAGGGTCAGACATCAAACATGCAGAGAGTCTGTCACAGTAGCGGGTCATTGACACAAATTAGAATACAGAGAGAAGAAATCAACCACATCCTGAGATGTTGTAAGAGTCCTCCAGCGACTGCGTTCTGCAACGCATCCTATTTGTCCGGTTTACTTACCCCCATTCTTTGGTCAGCTGGCTTATCTGATCTACCACTACGCTTTCCTGTATCTGGTAAAGGGATACAGCAGAACAGCAGAGATCAGTATTACAACCACGGCTTGTAGTCAGCTCCATGACGCATTCGATGAAGGCAAGCATCAGATTGAGGTGTTGGAGAGTT
Organism: Bufo gargarizans; assembly: GCF_014858855.1. NCBI lineage: Eukaryota > Metazoa > Chordata > Amphibia > Anura > Bufonidae > Bufo > Bufo gargarizans. The sequence goes on from NC_058082.1 coordinate 285,918,433, forward strand.
TCTGTGTGTTCCCTCTGATTACAAAGACATGGAAATATAGAGATTACTGCATGCCCTACATATGCACCCCAATCAGTCCACTGGAATAAACACTTCTTATCGGTTGCATTAGCAAACTTATCTGCATGATTATAAAAGTGTTTGTTTTTTTTGTCAGACTTTGCTTGTAGCCATTTTTTAGAGACAAAGGGGGTCATTTATCAAACTGGTAGAAGTGGCTTAGTTTCTCATAGCAACCAATCACCTTTCATTTTTGACAGCTCCTTTGGAAAATGAAATGAGGAATCCGATTGGTTGCCATCTGTAACTAAGCCAGTTCTACTTTACACCAGTTTGATAAAACTCCTCCTAAACCTCCCCCCCTCAACATTGTTGTAAAATAAAATAAATCTCTCTTTTTTAATAGGATGTAGAACATGGCTAATGTTTATATCATTAGGCTAGGTTCACACAGAGTTTTTAAACAAGGATTTTGGTGCAAATTCCACGCCATGCTTTCAACATGTTAAAACATTCAGCGGTTATTTTTTTTTTTTTCCCCCTCGCCTGTGGCTTTAAAAACCACACTGCAGAAAAAAATCCCCTGTCAATTCTTGATGTGAATTCCACACGGAATCCATGTCCAGAATTCCATTGAAAATGGATAGGAATGAAAATCCGCACCAAAACCGTGTTACAATATGTGTCAGGTAAAAAAACAGCATGGAAAAAAACCTGATACAGATTCCGTGTGAACCTAGCCAGTCTGCTGAAGTCACCTCTCAATAAGATGGGGCATCCAGCAGAAGAAACGATGATGCCGCTTTTCAAAAACTTAACCGCAGCAATGTGGGAGAACGTCCCCTGGTTTCTGCATCCACAGCTTCCCTAGTATAGTCAACCATTTACCACCTGAATGTAAGTGTACTCTAAGGCTGAAGCCATATGTATCCCATCGCCTGTTATTTGAGCAGCATCAGCTTTAGTACTTACCTCCATGAGCGTTTCCTCAGGGAGGTCAGGGGCCTCAAATGTTATGAAATCTTCTAGACTAGGTGGTGATGTGCCATAGGACATGTATCTTAGAGCTGGTGCTGCATCTGCTCCAGGAGGAGAGGAGCCCATGTGAATTCCGGATGGGGATCCCATATACACGCGGCCACTAGTGGAGCACAGGGAGCCACCAGAGCTGTTTGAACCAACTGTATGAACCAAAACAAAGAATGTATGAGTAATGACTGAAATATCAATAATGCACATCAAATTGGATATGGAGGCTCGTTAAAGCTTTATGTACATGTATGTGCAAGCAGTTGTGATTTTCATGTTTTAATGACTAGGCTAACTGTGTAGCAGTAATAGTTTTATAACGCTATGATATTACTTTTTTCAGAGCTATCTTTGTACCATACAAAATATACTAGTAAATCTGCCATACAAGAATAATTTACCTTAAAGGAATTTTCCCATAAACAACACCTATCACCTATTTACGAGGGCTTGCAATAGCACTGGGACCCTCACCAATTATTAGATCAGGTCCTGAATGTTTGAACAGAGTGGCAGTCCAGCATGAGCGCTGCTGCTCTATTCAAAGTCTATGGGACTGACAGACAGCTGAGGACAGCACTCAGCAACGTCAGCCCCATAGATATTAATTGGCGGGGCAGCACCCGTGCTCAACAGCTGCTCCTTTGCACAGCAGTTTTGCGGTGACAAGGGACCTGCATTCTAGTGACTGGCGTGAAACCCAATAAGCACAAATTTATCACCTATCCTATAGATCGATGACAAGTGTAATTTGTGCAAGGCTCCTTTAACGGCTTCAAATCAAACAATCTAAAGGCGTAAAGGTCCATAATCTTGCAGCTATGTCAGACATATTCTGCCTGCGTTATTAGTATACCAGTAAAAAATGATGCAGGTCCTACCTGAAGTGGCGCGAGCCCTCATCATCATGTGAGTACACGTAGGAGGGGTGGCGCTGCTGGGAGGAGACCCAACAGTGAACATCACTGCTCTATGAGGCATCACCGGCACTGTGAGGACACTACCTGTAGCACCAGAAGGGACTGGAAAGAAAAGCACAAAAAATACAGATTTAACTTCAAAGAGAACCCCCTACCGATCCTGCAATACAATAAATGTCTAGTAGACGAATGCCCATACCCGTGTCCATGGGACGCTCAGCGTTCAGGCTGTCTGTGCTGCCCTGGTAATGCTGTCCTCCCAGGAGTGTTCTGCTGGTCTGATCTGACAGTTTCCCGGCACTCACAGACCTAAAAAAGAGAATGGCATGTTATTATTCACATTCTAGCCCCATATACATGTTCCATCACCCGTTAGTTAACTGTGCATCTAAAATCTGTCTGTCTACCCATCTGTCAATCTGTATGCCAATCAACACAATCACTTTAAAACGTGAAAAAAAACTGTGTGCGCAATCACAGCTCATCACAAGTGATCGTCTTATAAGCAGAAATACGTTTTATAACAGCAATGTCCACTAGAGGGCAGGTTGTCGCTTTAAACCAGGCTGGAATGGCTCAATAAACTTGTTTACAGACAGCCTGACTTCACATGTGGGATATCACACATCAGAGGAAGACCTGGACAGCGTGCAAATATAGGAATTCCTTATTCACAGGATCACGGTGCTTACTACGCCAATAAACACGAGGTCTTACCTTCCAAACACTGCTTTGCCATGTTCTGCACTGCCTGGCTTTTCACTCCCATGTGGGCAATGGAAATGAGAGCAATCCCTTGGTTCCAACAAGTCTTTGACCTGTACGAGGGTGTCTACAGGTCCCTGACGAGTAACCAAAGCGGGAAGATTTGATGAGGCTTGTGTTTTAGGGATCTTGAATGGAGCAGTTGCCTGAAACAGCAATATGAAAAGTTTCAGTAAAAGACTAATAGATATTGTACAGGGTGTGCTAGTGCATACTCAGTCATGTACTTGATAGAGGAATATTCCTACCAGAAAACATGATATCCACTATACATTTGTACCATAACTAACCTTGGTCGGTGATCCTATGATGGTGGGTAAGGGGCTTTTATATAGCCATTCTGAACTCCTTGGGGATGATCCCATGTGTTTTGTAGGAGATGCTCCAAGACTGACGGGTCGTGGTGGCTGTGGAGAATGACTAAAGCCATGTCCAGCATATGAGGGACAGACTGGGTCCGAATGTTGCTTCCTTAGCTTCTGCTTGTTCTGGTAGATGTCTGTGAGGGTCGGGGCACTCGGCAGTCTTCCACCCAGCAAACACTGAGGCGACTGCGACTGTGGCACTGGGGAACCTGAGCACACAAAAAAATAAAATCATACATTGTAATTGGAACTTCTACATGCTTAGGCAACATGCGCACGACCGTTCCATTTTTTGCTGTCCGCAAACCGCGAATCCGCAAAAAACGGAAGCCGCCCATGTGCCTTCCGCAATTTGCGGAACGGAAGGCCCATTGTAGAAATGCCTATTCTTGTCCACAAAACGGACAAGAATAGGACATGCTATATTTTTTGTGAGGCCACGGAACAGAGCAAAGGATGCGGACAGCACACTGAGTGCTGTCCGCATCTTTTGCGGCCCCATTGAAGTGAATAGGTCCGCATCCGAGCCGCAAAAACTGCGGCTCGGATGCGGACCTGAAAAACGGTCGTGTGCATGAGGCCTTACAGGGGGAATACATGCAGATGTCAGGATTTTAAGTGGTTATCCAGGGAGATACATTTTTTTGTTTGAAAATAAATGGTCAGAAAAAGTTAAAATAAAAAAAAGTGGATTGGTGGAGGTAAGTAATGCTTTAAAAAAAAAAAAAAAAAAAATCTTTAAAGGGGTTACTAATTCTTTACAAATGATGACCTAGCCCCTGATCGGCAAGGGTCCGACATTACTACTGCAGTAGCTCCGACTCCAGAACCACACAGATCCATCTGCTGTGCATTGGACGGCTGCAACACTTGTATTCATTTTAACATCTGTTAAATTAATCTTTTGGGCAAAAGCGATGGACTGTTTTAGGCTTAGTGAAGGGCCAGTGTGTTACTGGGATTCTCTCACTGGTCACTGAATGATTCCATCATGTACCACCTCTCCGGGTGTAAATTCTGCTCACAAAGCACTAGGTTAGTACTTAAGTGTGGCTCGCATAAAAAAAAACACATTTATTATTTTTATGATATATTATTTTCCTCCTCCTAGTCTTATAGGTTTGTAGCACTTTATTTTATTGCAGGCTTCACTTATTTCCACAGGTCTTGTAATAAACGCTGATGCTGTAGGTTATTCTAGGTTCAGAGATATTTTTGAACTGGGCTTGCAGCATACTTTTACAGTCATAAGTCTGCTTGGGACAAAGCCAATAAACTTTCTTGCAGTTGAAAGGTCTGCCCGGGTTAGGCCACCCAGATTCACCTTCTTACAGTCAAGAGGTCCGCTTAGGTGAGTCTCACAGTTCACTTCAGTTGATTTTTCCAAGTGCGATCTATTTACAGCCTGGGTAAGGCTCTGCTCTCAGATATAGCATAAGTGAACAGTGCTTCCTTATGAGATACTTTCTGAACCTGTCATTTATAGAAGACAGGATGATCTCATCATTTTTGCACAGCTACAAGAAATACCATTTCAACACTGTTCTGCTTCCATGGTCTTCTAGGAGGCAGTGTTTCCCAACCAGTGTGCCTCCAGCTGTTTCAAAACTACAACTCCCAGCATGCCCGCACAGCCTTTGGCTGTGCGGGCATGCTGGGAGTTGTAGTTTTGCAACAGCTGGAGGCACACTGGTTGGGAAACACTGTTCTAGGGATACATTATATTATGGTACGTTCATTACCAGTTTTATGCAGGAACATATTGGATAGGATGTATCCAAGAGACACCCATGATGATTGGATTGATAGTTACTTCTGGTATATATCTTTATGTATATTCTAAAGCCATGCGCAGTTTGAATGCACTGACTGGCATCTATAACACAATATCTGCAGACCATACCTCCTGAAGAGCTTCTACTTCTGGACTCATGGCCTTGAGCATGACCGCAGCAACAATGTCCAAGCTGCTCTGGGATGGTTCCGACTGTACGAGACAAAATGTGAATGAGAGAGGGCACGGCGTACATGCATGGAGATTGTCAACATACTGACAGCAAGTTGTTTTTATTGCTGGATATGAAACTCTGACCGTGCCTGTGGATGACACCTATGGAGGCACTGCCAATGGGTCTGCTTACATATATACTTTGCCAAAGACAAAAACTGGAAGAATGAAGCAGGAAATCAGTTTTCTCTTTCTTCATTAACTGGTATCTAAACCAGATTTTTGGCAAAAGAAAATATATGAAGGAAACAGACCAAAATGAGGCCTGTGCGTGGAAATGTGTTTGTCCACTGACAAATGATAATCAGGCCACTGAAACCTCTTAATATGTCTAAGGCTACTTTCACACTCGCGTTTTGTGTGGGTCCGTCATGGATCTGCACAGACTGATCCGTTCAGATAATACAAACGCTTGCATCCGTTCAGAACGGATCCGTTTGTATCATCTTTAACATAAAGACAAAAGCTCACAGAAAAAAGGGGCCTAAACGGGTGGAAAGGCTCCAAACCCAGACACTGTAGCGTGTCTATAACCAGGTGAGCAATTCCTCCGCATGAGGTCCGCAGATAACGGCAATCCCTTGAGGATTGAGGAATTAGCTAGTATTGTCAGTTGCGTATCATTTTGGTGCATTTTTTGCAGTGATTCATCTTTAACATAGCCAAGACGGATCCGTCTTGAACACCATTGAAAGTCAATGGAGGACGGATTCGTTTTCTATTGTGAAAGATTGTGTCAGTGAAAACGGATCCGTCCCCATTGACTTACGTTGTGTGTCAGAACGGATTTGGCTCAGTTTCGTCAGACGGAAACCAAAATGCTGAAAGCAGCGTTTTGGTGTCCGTCTCCAATGCGGAACGGAGACTGAACTGATGCAAACTGAGCGGATCCTTTTCCATTCAGAATGCATTAGGGCAAAAACTGATCAGTTTTGGACAGCTTGTGAGAGCGATGAACGAATCTCACAAACGGAAAGCCAAAACGCCAGTGTGAAAGTAGACTAAGTCACTGGCTATACCTGCATACAGTAGGAATATCCAGAAAAAATTATATATAATAGAATAAAAACTATTAATAAAGTATTATTATTATTAATAATTACCTAATGGAGAATAGGGTCGTGAAGAGCCAGTGGATAGACGGCGTCCAGTAGCCGACACCACGTCTGCTGAACTTGGAGACCCAGAACCAACCTTTAAAAAGCCCATGGGGCTGGTATTGGAACGTCTCACTGCCCCTGATCTGTAGAGAGAAGAAGTGTTGGAATTATTCATTCAGTTATCACATTTTCCTGGTTAGGAATTAATAAATGAAGTTTTCCTAAAAGTCCTATTGGTGATTGAACATACACATAATAATAGGATAGTAAATAGGAACATATAAAGAAATCTGATCAAGATGCTTGTCCGAGAAAAGGCCGAAGGGTGCTCTAGAATAAGATATTTATGTGACCTGTATTTTGCTGAGGTGTGTACTTTTTTAATGCTGTGATGTATAATAAAAAGATGAAGCCTTCTTTGGAGAATATGGAGAAAATGTGGTGGTGGTGACATCTAGCAGGTAATCGCATTCATCCAAATACTTCTGAACAACGCAATGATTATTCAGATGTAAAAGTGTGTAACGTATATAGTCTATAGAGAGAGTCTATGCATTCATTCGGTTCTAAACATGTCATGTACCCTGTACAGTATTCTCGGGGTCTACTATAGTGAAGCCTGGAACAAATAACGCTATCTGCCTCTGCTCCACCCTGGCTTACATACATTGTTCATACAGATATGCATTTTATAGCTATGTGCGCTTGACTAATTACCTCACGCACATCTCATATACAGTAAATTTCTGATCTTGGGTGTTGCAGGCTAAGGGTACTTTAGCATTCGAACCAGACAAACAGAAGGTATCCATGTAAAATTTCATGTACCATACCTGGGTGACCCATGCGGGTTAGATGTCGGGCTAGCAGTGGATGAAAGATTCTGCTCGATGCGTTGATAGTTCCGTAGCTGTGTTGGGACAGGAATAGGTGCCGTCTCGCTGCGTGGTGACGTCTGAGGCTGGTTCTGTCTATAGTCAAAAAGCATGAACAGCGGGAATAAGTCCCTGTGTACTGGTCTCTGCGCTATCTGAACCATTGCACAACAGGAACAGCAAAAAGTAGGAGAAAATGACTTGAGTGCTAAAACTAATGGCTTTAAAAATCAATCTCCTCAAAGTGTGAAAAAAGCTTTCAGCTGAGCCAGACTACAAACAGTCCCTCCCGTGGACTCTTCATTGGTATATGCAGGCAAAGAAAAGCAGAGCTTGTACAACAGCAGGACTAAGTCCCTCCCTGTCAGCCAAGCACTGCTGTGCAAAACAAAGCATTTCTAGGAAAGTCAGAACAGGAAGTCCAAGCGGAGTGCACGCCAGCTGCCCTGTTTACATGGACCTATCCCTGTACTGCAGGTTACATATAAAGACACATTATGTAAGTTTACCGAGGCAATACAAGGACCTGTTATCCCCTTCACTTTACTCCTACATGTGCGTCAGCAACTGCATGACCTCTCTCTTAGTAGAAGCATTTACATACCTGCGCACAAAACTGGTCAAAGGCCTAGAATTATAACTCCGTGCTGATTCTGCCGACAAGGATATCACATAACGTGGAAGAACATAATGTGCCCGAGTTATAACCAACCTTAATCTTTTTTGGGAAATCAGTGCAGTCTTTAAAGGGTAACTGCAGTTCAAAAGCTTCACATGTAAAACGTTTTAATCAGTGGGACATCAATTGCTAAAATGGCATATATAATCTACGCGGGAAATCTATTATCTTCCTGTGCCAATTTTCACCGCATTTGCAACCTTTTAAATGAGCATTGTCAAAAGGTGGTATTTCTACACGGCCCCTCTCCAAAATGAGGCATTGTGAGGGGCTAGTGGACCGGCGTACTTATCGCACCGGTTTTATGGTATATATAAAGACAGAAGCCCCTGGCAGCTCCGAGCAGGAGTAGATTTTCGTTTAGGCACATGGGCTGCTGGAAAATGTGCCTAATTTAGGACAAGGAGTGCGCCTCGCCATAAATTAAGCACATCCTCTGGCAGCTGAGGGGATATCAAAGACCAGAGCAAAACGCTGGTCCCCTATGAGTCTGCCTTCAGAGAGACAGCCCCTTATGTCTTAGCAACTGTAGGACTCTTAGCATTTGGACCCCATTGATCGGACATGTCAAAAGTCTTTTGAAAATACCGTTACTCTTTAAATCCATTTAAACATGCTTTTACTTAGGAGGCAGTGTATTTTGCAGGAGTTGCCGTTTTATTTTTTTTGACTACACATCCTCTATAATAAAATCCCTGTGTGCGTGTGCATCCGTGCGTGTGTGACGATTAGTGAAGTGTGCATGCGCAGCGCCGGCCAATCAACACACGGCGCTCCGCACGCACCTGCGTGCCGGCCCGCTGCTTGTGCCCAGCTCCGCTGTGCCTCCTCCTCCCCCTCCGGCTTCCTCTGCAGCCGACTCACACCCCGGGATCCGGGCCCTGCAACAGCATATCCTTCACCGGACACCCTTACACACCTGCGCACCAGGCAGAGAGTGGCGCATACCTGCTGCAGCATCATATCCTGGATTTTATTATAGAGGATATATATCTACTATAATAAAAGCCCTGTGTGCGTGCTCAGGGATGAGTGTCCGTGCGTGTGTGCAGTTAATTGAACTGCGCCTGCGTGGCGCGTCGTCCAGTCCACGGCACTCCACACAACGCCCACATCAGAGTGCCGCCCCACATGCAACCGTGCTGCCCACATCAGCATGCACGGCGCACCGACCAATCATCACACGGCGCTCTGCGTGCCGGCCAATCACCGCCGCCGTTCGCAGGTTATGGTGTGCTCTCCACGTCGGAGTGCTGCCGTTACTGTTCGTGCATCACACAGCCGCACAGTCCCAGCGCACTCAGCCACAGACAGAAACCGCTGCCATCAGTCAGTGCCACCAGTCACAGTGCCAGCCGTCTCAGCCATTAGTCAGTCATAGATCAGTGCCAGCAGCCACAGCCACCAGTCACAGTGCCAGCAGCCACAGCCACCAGTCACAGTGCCAGCAGTCTCAGCCACCAGTCACAGTGCCAGCAGTCTCAGCCACCAGTCACAGTGCCAGCAGTCTCATCCACCAGTCACAGTGCCAGCAGTCTCAGCCACCAGTCACAGTGCCAGCAGTCTCAGCCACCAGTCACAGTGCCAGCAGTCTCAGCCACCAGTCACAGTGCCAGCAGTCTCAGCCACCAGTCACAGTGCCAGCACCATTTAATATATACTGTTCCTACTAATGTTTATGCACTAATGTTATAGCACCCATTATTGTAACGGGCGTAATGTCTAGTTGTTACATAATTCTCCAATAGTCTAATATATAAAGCTAAGTGTATGTGTGTATGTATGTCTGCTAAAGGAATCTGCACCGTCGCATTTACAATCACAAAATTTGGCACACAGGTACATCAGGTGTTCAGGAAGGTTTTAGACCGAGCCTCAGCTCTCTAGCATCATTCCTGAGATATTCCCAAAAAATGCATTAGCCAATAGAAGCCTGGTCACATGACCCTTATCAGCCAATAGAAGCTCGCAGGCCCTTAGTCTCCACATACACACAGTTTTACACCAGGTTTCCATAACAAACCAGCCATTTTTCTTCACTGCTGTAGGTCAGCTTTAAAAGGAGCAGGGCGCTGTGGATGCTGTTGTTATGGGAGCGGAGTGCTGTGGAGGTCACAGTTAAGGGGGCAGGTACTGTAGCCTCAAAAGACAGACTTAAAACCCCCGCCCCCAGTTCCCGCTAAACCAAGCCCCGACCCGGTTAGGCCATGAAGATAAAAATCAACTTCTGTCAGCTGCAGCGGTGGGAGGGATGGCAAATTTCTCCCTGCAGCTCACGCTCAGACAGCACAGTGCTGCTGTCTGAGAGTGAGCTGTTCAAAAGGACATCCCTGTGTCTGTCCAGGCCCTGCGCCAGACAGAGGGCAGGGAGTCTGAAAGCCGGACTGTCCAGCCTAAAACCGGACCTCTGGCCACCCTAGGGGCAGGCTGCTGTGGAGGTCACGGTTAAGGGGGCGGGCTGCTGTGGAGGTCACTGTTAAGGGGGCGGGCTGCTGTGGAGGTCACTGTTAAGGGGCGGGCTGCTGTGGAGGTCACTGTTAAGGGGGCGGGCTGCTGTGGAGGTCACTGTTAAGGGGGCGGGCTGCTGTGGAGGTCACTGTTAAGGGGGCGGGCTGCTGTGGAGGTCACTGTTAAGGGGGCGGGCTGCTGTGGAGGTCACTGTTAAGGGGGCGGGCTGCTGTGGAGGTCACTGTTAAGGGGGCGGGCTGCTGTGGAGGTCACTGTTAAGGGGGCGGGCTGCTGTGGAGGTCACTGTTAAGGGGGCGGGCTGCTGTGGAGGTCACTGTTAAGGGGGCGGGCTGCTGTGGAGGTCACTGTTAAGGGGGCGGGCTGCTGTGGAGGTCACTGTTAAGGGGGCGGGCTGCTGTGGAGGTCACTGTTAAGGGGGCGGGCTGCTGTGGAGGTCACTGTTAAGGGGGCGGGCTGCTGTGGAGGTCACTGTTATAGTCGATACTGTCAATGTCTTTTAACAACACACACAAACATTAAATGAAATAGATTAAATATACCCGTGCAAAGCCAGGTCCTTCTGTTAGTCATGTATAAAATGTGATGGCAGTAGCAAACATTTCAGGATCAGCATTGACCGTAGTTTATAATAGATTAAACAGATGCAGTCAAAGTGTTTTTTTTATGCTAGTTACTAAAGGGATTTTCCAAGATTTTTTATACTGATGACCTATCCTCTGGTTCAATCATCAGTATCTGATCGCTGGGGGTCCGACACCCGAGACCCCCTCCAATCAGCGCCCCGGCCTTCTCCCTGCTTTTTCTAGGTCAAGTGACGATATGTTCATGTGTCACGTGGCCTAGGAGCAGCTCAGCCCCATTCAAGTGAATGGGGCTGAGAACAATACCAAGCACAACCACTATACTATGTAAGGCGCTGTGCTTAGTGAGCAAAGAGAAGGCAGCGGTGCTCACAGGAGCATTAGTGCCTTCTCAAAACAGCTGATCCTGAGGATAGGTCATCTGTACAAAAATCCTGAAAAACCCTTTTAATTCTGCTATCAATCACAATTTTCCTTTCATGGGTGATCATCTGTCACTTGGACACATACACTGTATACGTCTGTGTTGCAATTTGTATAAACTTTATGGCAGGAAAAGTAGTCAAATGTACCAGGTGTATCCCTTCAAGACACCCACAAGGGTGCTTTTGTTATATGATGGGATGGAGTTAGCTGTTTTTTCTTAAATATTGATGGCCTATTCTTAGTCTAGGCCAGTGATGGCTAACCTCCGACACTCCAGCTGTGGTCAAACTATGACTCCCAGCATGCTGCATTCATTTCTATGGAGTTCTGAGAACAGCCAAACAAGTGTGTATCTTGGGAGTTGTAGTTTTACCACAGCTGGAGTGCCGGAGGTTAGCCATCACAGGTCTAGGCCATCAATTATTGATGGTAACTCTGTGATCAACAGAATGAACGAGTAGCAGAATGTTCAGAATGAGGCACTGTGCCGTTGTAGAGAACAACTGGGATGTTGCACAGCCTGCTTGTTGTGCTGATCAACACAGGTTGGATCCCCACTAATTACACATCAATGTTTAAAGGGGTCTTATCTTTAGAACAGCTCATCAATATCAGATCAGTGGCAACCAGACACCTGGCACCTCCCCTGATCAACTGTTCTCAGCAGCCACAGATATAAAACAGTGGACAAAACCGGAAGCGGACAGCCCCGACCACTGTGTGGAGAGTGGAAGCAGAGCTGCAGCAACCTGTCACGGCCACTACACAATGGACACAGCTGCTATTAGCTCTGTCCACTCTGCTATTTCTGGCACCAGTGGCTGTCGAGAGCAGCTGATTGGTGGGGGTATTGGGGGACAGATACCCACAGATACGAAATTTATGACCTATCCTAAAGATAGGTCTTAAATATCTAGAGGCTGGACAACCCCTTTGGAAAAGCTCCAGAAAACTAGATTTTTGTACTTACCGTAAAATCTGTTTCTCTTCCGTTCATTGGGGGACACAGGCATTGACCATGGGTATAGCTGTTGCCGCTAGGAGGCGGACACTAAGCACACAAAGTGTAAGCTCCTCCCTCTTCAGCTATACCCTTCCTACAGGGACTAAGCTAAATCAGTTGCAAAAGCAGTAGGAGAAGCAAAAAAATAAATAAAAATCACCCTATGTACAAACCCAAAACCACATAGGTCCGAAAAGACCCCTAAACAAAAGAATGGGTGGGTGCTGTGTCCCCCAATCAACGGAAGAGAAACTGATTTTACGGTAAGTACAAAAATCTAGTTTTCTCATCCATATCATTGGGGGACACAGGCTTGACCATGGGACGTTACAGAGCAATCCCCAAGGGCAAGCATAACAAGCAACCCTACCGTCAATCAGAGAACCGCTGTCTGCAAAACTCTACACCCCAGAGAAGCGTCAGCCGGTGCAAAGGTGTGCACCCTATAAAACTTGGCAAAAAGTATGCAAAGACGACCAAGTAGCCGCTTTGCACACCTGAAGGGCCGAACCGCATGATGCACCGCCCACGAGGCCCCCACTGCCCGAGCCAAATGAGCAGTCACCCAGAATGGTGGAGCCCGGCCATTAACACGGTACGCTTCCTTCCACAATGGCCAGACGAATCCATCAGGAAATGGAAATCTTCGACACCGCCAGCCCAAAAGAACGGAGAGAGACGACACTTGCCTTTTGAGGGAGCCGAGAGCCAGCCCCAAGTCAATGCCCGACAGCAGGAAAGCCAAGAGTCGCGGCAAACAGAACCGAACAGGAGGCAGCTGATGCCGCTCGCACCAAAGTAGGACTTTCAGGTCCGGTGGTAGATTCTGGAAGACGACGGCTTCCTGGCCCGAATCATGGTCTGGACCACCGCATCCGTGAAACCCTGAGACTTCAGTACCGCAGCTTCAACAGTCATGCCGTTAAATGTAGTGACCCAAAATTTGGGTGGAAGATCTGCCCCTGAGACAGAAGTTCCTCCCATAGGGGAAGATGCCAGGGTTTGTCGGCGAGAAGGGTGACTATAGACGCGTGTCACACCCAGTGCAGCCAAACTGGTGCCACGAGAATGACGGGCAGTCCCTCAGACCTGATCTACCGGAGGAGACACGGAATGAGAGGAAAAGGCGGGAACACGTAAGGAAACGTGAACCGACTCCACGGAAACACCAGCACGTCACACGACAGAGCCATGGGGTTGTTTAAGCAGGAGGCCATGAGATCCACATCCGGTCGCCCCCACCGCTCGCAGATGGATCTAAAGACCTGCAGGTGAAGAGCTCACTCACCGGGATCGACGAGCTCCCGGGCTGAGGAAGTCTGCGACCCAGTTGTCGACGCCGGGGATGTGAACTGCCGATAGTGCCCGAACATGTTTCTCCGGCCAGCTGAGAATCAGCGCAGTCTCCGCCATCGCTGCCGGGCTCCGGGTGCCGCCCTAGTAATTGAGGTACGCCACCGCCGTGGAGTTGTCGGACTGAACCCGAATTGGACAAACCCTGAGATGGTCGGCCCAATGCTGCAGAGAGCTGAATCGCCCTCAGCTCCAGAACACTGAATGGACGGGAGCGTTCCTCGCGTGACCATGCTCCTTGAACAGAGAGATTTTCCAATACTCTCCCCCCCAACCCCTGAACCCCTGAGGCTTGCGTCCGTTGTTAACATCTTCCAACGGAGAGGAAGGAACGAGCAGCCCGACGTCAACGTCGGAGAGACCAACCACCATCTGAGAGGCTGGCGAACCGGGGCAAGGAGACGCATCGGCCGGGGGAGCGGTCCCAGCTGGACAGAATAGCTCGCTGTAGCGCTCTGGTATGAAATGGAACATAAGGAATTGCTTCGAAGGCAGAGACCATGTGACCCAGAGCCCGCATGCAGCGACGAATGGGAACCAGAACAGGCCACAACATGGGGCGAATCTGCAGACGGAGAGCGGATAACTTCTCCGGGGGCAAGAACACTTTGGCAGGAAGTGTGTCGAGTACCATGCCCAGATAAGTCAACCAATGCGATGGATATAGACAAGACTTCTGCCTGTTCAGGATCCATCCAAAGCACTCCAGGGTGCCCAAAACTATGCTCAGGCTGTCTGCCGTCACCCGGAATGACGGCGGCTTCACCAGGATGTCCTCTAAGTAAGAGATCGCTACGATCGCCCTGGCATGGAGCAGGGCCATGACTGCCGCCAGTATCTTCGTAAAGACCCTGGAAGCCGTAGTCAGACCAAACGGGAGGGCTACAAACTGGAAGTGAAAGGGACCCACTGCGAACCGGAGAAATCTCTGATGACTGACACAGATGGGTACGTGAAGATAAGAATCCTTGATGTCTATCGAGGATATGTACTCCTCCGGTTCCATGGACGCAATAACCGACCTCAGGGACTCCATCCGAAAACTGCAGATGCGAAGGAAACTGTTGAGCTCCTTGAGGTCCAGCACGGTACGGACCGTCCCCTTTTTTGGGGGAATCACAAAGAGATTGGAGTAAAACCCCTGAAAATGGTCTGGGACCGGAACAATCACCCCCTGCCACAGCATGTCAATCGTCTGAAAAAAAAAGAATAAAAAACCAGCAGTCCTGCAACGCAGGGAGGTCTGCCTCCTACAGACACTAAGCTAAAACTGATTTAGCTTAGTCCCTGTAGGAAGGGTATAGCTGAAGGGGAGGAGCTTACACTGTGTGTGCTTAGTGTCCGCCTCCTAGTGGCAACAGCTATACCCATGGTCAATGCCTGTGCCCCCAATGATACGGATGAGAAAACCCCTTTACACAGAGAAAACTGATAAGCCACATTCTAAAAGACAGGGCAGTGGTTCGCCTCACACTCAATAAAGTAGTAAGTTAAAATGGATTGTGGCTTCGGGAGAGTCTACCAGCAAACTATAATTTCTCAGGAAACAGCTGCATAAAACTGGATGTGACCGTGCACTGCAGCCCTCAGCTATTCAGATTAGGTCTACACTTCCAACAGGACATTACTCACAAGGGAGAGGTCGGCAGCAACAAACTGATTGCCAAGTAGTGCCTTCCTAAAACATATTACTTATAATAATACCAACATATTCCCAAGTGCTGTGAATACAGATACTGGGAGCCAAAACATATGAAAACCAAAAATATCTGAATAAATTAGGACACCAAACTTAGCTATGCCACTGGCTGGTTACAAAATAAAATATCAGTGGTAATTAACGCTGTTACAATCAGGTACTCATGCAGCCGGCCAGCGCCTCCTGTCAATTTAAACCCTCCTACAATATGGCTCCACTTTTAGGTATTTTTTTCCAGGGCCACCCTAGGTTCCCAATCCGCCCCTGACACCAGCAAATGCAGCTCTGCCCATAACACAGCCCTGTGAAGTGCTATATGGAAACAGTCGATATGTTATTAAACGTCTAAAATGCCTGGTACTGGCTAATCTGCAGTGCCAAAGGAGATCGTCCTCTGCTACAGTTAAAGGGGTTGTCCAGGTTCAGAGCTGAACCCGGGCATCCCTTAATTTTCCCCCTGGCAGCCCCCCTGACTGAGCATCGGAGCAGTTCATTCTCCGATGCTCTCCTTTGCCCTGCGCTAAATCGCGCAGGGCAAAAGCATTTTTTGGAGATCCGGTGATGTATGAGGCTCTCCATGGGGCTGCCAGGAAGCCCGGTGATGTCACCGTCACTGATGGGCGGGATTTATCGCTGCCCTAGCCCAGTGTTTCCCAACCAGTGTACCTCCAGCTGTTGCAAAACTACAACTCCCAGCATGCCCGCACAGCCAAAGGCTGTCCAGGCATGCTGGGAGTTGTAGTTTTGCAACAGCTGGAGGCACACTGGTTGGGAAACCCTGCCCTAGCCAGTACAAAGGCTAGGGCAGCACTAAAGCCCGCCCATCAGCGCCAATGACATCACCGAACACACTGCCGGGCGGAATCCTCCGTCTGGCAGTGTGTTATGATAATCAAAAGAGCCCGTGCCCTGCGCGATTTAGCGCAGGGCAAGGGAGCTCCTCAGAGCAAGAGATGCTCCGATGCTAGCCTCAGGGGGGCTGCCTGGGTGAAAATAAAGGTATGTCCGGGTTCTGCTCTAAACCCGGACAACCCCTTTAATAGTAATGTAACAAGTGGGCAGCTGGATATTACCTTCTGTGAATGGGAAGTGACAGCAGAAACAGTTTGATAGGGAAAAATAGCAATGATCTTTAACCTGTAGTTTATGGTATCCAATAATGAGACTCTCTCTGAGAATCGCCAGCCAGACTGATTTATCAGACACTGTGTAAAAAGTCTAATAAATACAGAACATGCCACAGGCTTAAGGCCCCTGACAGCTTTTCACTGGCAAGACGATGATAACCTCCTTCATTCTGTTCTATTCATTACCAGCAGCAAATATCTGATTACACAGGAAGATGTGCTGCGGATAATCTGGCATCTATCCCCCTGATGAAAAACACCCATCAGCCGATGAAAGAGCATTTGCTTGTTCATCGGCTGACTGGGCCAATTATCAGGAACGAGCGTTTGTATTCCAGGTAACTGTCCTGAAACCGTGCAGTGCAATAGGGCCTCCAGCAACGTGTTCTTGTACTTTCAGGATTATAGACAGGACTCTTAATGGGTTTTGCCGTGTATGTTTTCTGGTGGATGCCTCACAATACATCACTGACGCGTTACTTTACTATTGTGATGATCATTTAATAAGCCTGCATTCTGGACATACCTGGTAGTAACAGTTGAAGAGCTACAGCGAGAGGCGCTACAAGGGGCCTTCTGTGTTTGTCCAGAAACGCCAGATATATTCAAGGGAGACTGCCTGCAAAAGTGAGAACATATTAACCAAATCATTACGGTACTCATAAGTCCATATATAAATCATGGACGACACCAACTGTTTCATTTTATCAATATAAGATAGTCTCTAACCCATTACTGGCACAGAAAGTATTTATACAGATAAAAGGATAGCATCTAGAAAATCCTGTTCCTCCGAGTAGACTGTCTCCTCTACACGGATATATGGGCTGTTAGACAATAAATCTGAGAATGTTCTAAGTGTCTCTAACAATCCTCAAAGTGATAAAGTAGGCAATGACTTACCCTCCGCACATCAAGAACTCACTAGACGCCCTGCGCCCGGCTGTCCCTGTAGGCATATCATCTGCAATAAAAGGGTCACAAATTAAGTTCCCAAGATCTGGCGTGTTGCTGAAGCATGATATGTCTTATACAGGTGCACCCTAAGGTCAGGTAAATTACATACACTCAATGACAAAAAAATAATAACGCACCCAGATAGAAATGTCGGATTGCTGAATAAACTAGACGGAGAAACAGGAAGGTCATTTTGACGCAATGCCCACTATCTAAGTTATTCTGGCCTAGCTGTTAGGACGTGTTGAAAGCAGTGGTTACATGAGGGCACGCACACATGACAAACAGGCTCTGGACTGACCACCAGTAGACAGGATCATGTGATCCTCCAACAAGCAGTAGTATCCACAGTTTTGTTGTCCACCATCCAGACACAGATGGCACCTTCAGTACACACCCCTCTCTCTGTCTGGACCATTTCCAGGAGCTTAGCAGAAGGAAATTTGGTGTCCACGGCACCCATTATGTGTCCTGCCGTTGACAGCCAGCCATCATCGCCTTAGTTTGCAGTTGGTAACCCCTAGTAGTGATACGAGGGACAGTAACAGCTCAGTGATATATGCAGGACATCCTGCAGCTACATTATGTTGCCTCTCATGGCAGGACTTCCAACTGGCATTTTACCAGCAGGATAATCCCACACACAGCAAGGGTTTCCCAGGAACGTCTCCCCCAGATTGCAACACTTCTTTGGCATGCTTGGTCACCAGATCTGATTCAACAACATATGAGTAGGCAGAATCTACAGACCCAGGTGCAACATTGGTGGGCAAATGAGCCACAGGATACCATACAGAACCTGTATGCCTCCATGCCCAACCGAATCACTTTTCCATCACATTATACACTGCTCAGTTAGAGGGTTACAACCGCCCTGCAATCCAGTAGTGGCGACCATGATAACACACTGTAGGAAAAGGCGTTGGCCTGTACACACTTACAATCCCGGACACCAGAGAGACCAGCATTTTTTCCTATAGTGTTCAAGCACGACCACCGCTACTGGATTGCAGGGTGGTCATAACCCCTGGATACGAGCAGTGTATAATGTGATGGAAAAATGAATCAAGCCAGCAAAAGGCAATATGGACAATCACAATACATAGGTAAGTGCCTTGTATTAACGTTGCCTACGAGATAAATGACTTTGCTAAATAGAGATGGTTTGCTCATCTCCACTTTGATGCCTGCATGCATTCACGTTTTTGATCAATTTTGTTAATGACAGATAATAACTTTATGGCTCAGATTGCAAACACTTAATAATTTGGATCTAAATGATAACTGCTTAGTGTAAGTGGGCATGTAAGCTTTCACAAAGCACTTTAGTATTGCAGACAATTAAATACTTCATACAGTAGGGTAAACAAAACACACCCACATTTTTCTAGGTTTTGCGTACATTTCTCGGTTTCTAAAGATTAACCCAGAAGAGAACAATGCATTTTGTATTACTGACTGATAAACCATACAAGTTAGATATTTCTGTAATTCTATTTTGCTGATTTCAACAGGATCGACCAACAATCTATTATGTATGGGGACACTTTGAGTAACATGCATGCAAATCCAGTCAGGAGTCAGAGTACACAAAGTACTTTGCCGATTGCCATCTTATGAGTATTGTCTCCATACGCCATCAATAGCTGTTTGCCGCAGTTATTCTTCTCAACTTCTCCATTCACAGGCAAGCAGGGAAATCCTCCAGCCACCACCTTGCGGGGCTCCGTTCCCGATATAGATGTGGGTCCTAGCGGTGGGACCCACACCTATAAGACAATGTGGGCATATCCTAGCTATATGTTCCCATTGTCTGAGATGAGACAACCTATTGAGATTTTATTATCAGTAGTAGAGTTAATCTAAACGTATACTACAAGAAGGCAGAGCTACCTTTATTGTGATGGGCTCTCTGCAATGACTGCTTCATAGCTCTTCCCCTTTGCTCTGAGAGACAGCAGAGCAGAGGAGATATGAGGCAGATCACTGCAGAGAGCAATTCACAGTGAAGCCCCACTCTGGGAACTTGCAGGAGCAGTGCCTAGCGGAATAAAAGTTCATATTCACACTACTCCTGACGATAAAATAAGTGTTCGTTTTACTTTCTATTGTCAAAATTGCTGACAAACTCCCTTTGATACCTGGAGTCAGAATGGCCTACTTTTTTCAAAAATCTGTAATTTTATCCAACACACATCTTTTTTATATGTAGCAGTCAAAATACAACTTTGAAATCATAATTTTTTTTGCCTGTTGAAAAACTTAGAGGTGGGTGCAACTTTGTGCAATCAAAAGCCATGATAGCATTGGTAGACTGTGCCACCGTGTTTATGGACAGCACAGAGACCTGCCGAGTTAATGTCTGTTATGACACACTACAACAGAAATCTTACATGAGTGGTCAGAGGAGGGGTTGCTTGGTACCAGGACAAAGTCATCTGTGTCACATGAAGAGTTCTTGCTGCTTGTGCTGGCAGAGTCCTTGGAGATTTGTAAGTAATTTGGAGGACCCAATGGTGGTGATGACAGATTTTCTTCCTGGATATGCTGCATGTCTGGCAGAGACTGGGAAGTAAAATAATATATCTCTCAAATCAATTCATAATCAATAGTTCACTGTACATAGAGCCAGAAACCACCTTCAAGAAACACTGTACTGTATGTAAAAGGAAAAAAAAGAAAAACAAACCCCAGTAATTCTCACAAACCTCCCATGAGACCTGACTACATGATAACTGGCTGCAGCAGGATACTCCCCACTACTACAGCTTCTGGGACTTACAATGGTTTTCATATGTTTACTTATCTATAAAACGACTCAAAATTACAAAGAGGATTGTATCAAGCGGGTTTATTTTGATATGACCTTATATATCTAATGAGATTTTGTAACATTATTCTTGCCAATAAAAAAAAAAGATTTTATAAAAAAATAGTTTGAGTAATAAACCTCCTATACACTTACAGGAGGAGATGCAAAGCGACAAGATGGTGAGCTTCCACAGGAGCTGCCCGAAATACTTGACCCCGAGTACGTGGGCACTGGGACAGGGCAGGCTAGAAATACAAGAAAGAAAATGTTATTTATGTCCCTAAGGCCTATTGCACACGGCCGTTTTTTTTCCCCGTTTACTAGCCGTTTTTTGCGTTCCGTATACGGTCCGTATACGGAACCATTCATTTCAATGGTTCTGCAAAAAAAAACGGAATGTACTCCGTATGCATTCCGTTTCCGTATTTCAGTTTTTTCGATCCGTTTTAACATAGAACATGTCCTATTATTGCCCGCAAATCACGGTCCGTGGTTCCATTCAAGTCAATGGATCCGCAAAAAAAACGGAACACATACGGAAATGCATCCGTATGTCTTCCGTTTCCGTTCTTTCCTGAACCATCTATTGAAAATGTTATGGCCAGCCCAATTTTATCTATGTAATTACTGTATACTGTATATGCCATACGGAAAAACGGAACGGAAAAACGGAACAGAAACACAACGGAAAAAAAATACGGAACAGCGGATCCATGAAAAACAGGCCGCAAAACACAGAAAAAGCCATACGACGCGTGCAATAGGCCTAAGACTTCATGCATACAACATGTTCAATTTGTGGTCCGCAAACTGTGGATCTGGTCCGCGTGAAGTCAAATGGGACTGTGGTCCATATTTTGCAGGACATATTCTTTCTGCAGAATGGACAAACAGATGCGGATGATCCGTATGCTTTGTGGATCTGTATGTCCTTTCCGCAAAATGATAGAACATGTCCTATATTTGGCCGCAAAATGAAGCCCACTACCCACTGGAGTCAACAGGTCCATAAAAAATGCAGACGCAACACTGACGGTATTCATATTTTGCAGATACGGTTGTATGCATGAGGCTTTAGGATGGAAAAAGAATAAACTGTAGTTCATGCAATGCCAGTTAAACACACTATGCCATCAGTATGCACAAGTATGGACAGATAAGACTGAGGAACTAGGTCAACATCAGCTTCTAGATAAAGTAGTACACATTTTACACTTCAGAAGTCTATTAAATAAATTGATTTGTCCCATCCATGAAATAAATGACATATTATAAATGAAAGGTTTCATACACATCTATTAGTAGGAAAAGCCATGTATCATTCCAAACACTAAGAGAAGCTGCCAGAATCTGACATGCAGAGCATCTCTTATACCGCCAAGATGATATCACATGAAGCACCAATCCACTGGCAATAGGCAACATCTTTCAGAATTAGTGTGTAGTATGCAGTTCGGAATTAGTTATGACAGCGTCAGAAATAGGACTTGTAAATACCTCTATACTGGAATACTGAGTTGTATTTTAAGACATTTTGCTAGTCATCCAACTGCCTTTCTCAACTGAGTGAGATGACTAGCGAAAGTCCTCTTGCTCTGACTTATTACTACTAAATGTACGTATGTATATACACACACACACACATATATATATATACACACACACACTTGACACAGAAGGATTGAAGACTATGAACATCTTTGGAGCAGTATATTTTTTAATTGGCTATATTATGGGATAACATATGTGTAGTTGGGTTTTAAAAATTGTCAACCATTTGTCATATTTTGCAGGCTGATCAATTTCAGTGTGAATTCGCTCAGATGAGCTCTCTGATGGCTCAGTCTTGGGCTGAAATTTTAACAGCCACATAAAATAACCTTAAAGGGGTTGAACAGTGTTAAAACATTGATAACCTATCCTCAGTATCAGCTAGGCAGGGATCACACTACAGACACTCCTGCTGATCAGCTGTTTGAAGAGGTAACACATGTGTAAGTGCTGCTTCTGCTTCAAAATAACAGTCCACGGTTTCATTTGCAGCCGTGGCACAGTGTAATTACCACTGCTCGTCCGATTAACTTGAAGTGTAATTACCGTATTTTTCGCTTTATAAGACTCACTTTTTCCTGCCCAAAAAGGGAGGGAAATGGCAGTGCGTCTTATAAAGCGAATACTAGCGAGCGCTTCCATTATGGAAGAACTCACCAGTATGCATTAGGTGTCAGGAGCGAAGCGCTGCGAGCGCTTCCGGTACTCACCCTCCCTGGTCTTCCTTCCTGGGACCGGCGCTGCACTGTCCTGACACCGTACAGTGTTAGGATGTAATGCGCGCACTATGACCTGACGCTGCAAGCCGTCCGGTGACAGTGCAGCGCAGGCTGGAGAAGACATGGGGGCGCGAATGCTGTCGGAGATGGAGAGGAGCCGTAGTGCAGGAAAGGTAAGAGGAGTTATTTATTTTATTCTGATCTGAGGTCTGATGGTTCTGGCAAGGAACGCTGGGGAGTCTGACAATGAGGGGTGATGGGGGTCTAAAATAAAAGGGTGATCTGAAGTCTGATGGGGTCTGACTGAGGGCTCACGGGGTTCTGACATGCAGCGCTGATGTGGTTCTGACATGGAGGGCTGATATGGGGGTCTGATGTGATGTCCTGATATTTATGGGGGTGTGATCCGAGGATCTTATAGAGTGAAAAATATGGGTAAACTGCGCCGCTTCTACAAAAGGGACAACGCACAGTGAATTTTGAAGGGGAAGCAGCACTCGCATGAGCATCGCCACCTCTTCAAACAGCTGATCAGCAGGGGGTGCAGAGAGTTGGAAACCTCACCGATCTGATATTGATAACCTATCCTGAGGATAGGATGTCAATGTTTCAGCGATTAACAACCCTTTTAAATAAAAAAAAGGAGCGTCAGCTTTATGAGAATCAAGTAGAGCAGAATAAGAGCCTGCATACAGAGATGTCAGAGAACTTAACTGGTGGATTTTACATGAAACAGGACTGCGCAGCCTGCAATGTATGAAAATACATGCAGGCTGCAAAAGACAAATGGGGTCATTTATCATACTGGTGTAACGAAGAACTGTCTTAGTCGCCCATAGCAAGCCAGTGCCCTAAGCCAATTCTACTTCACACCAGTTTAATATATGACCCCAAAATAACAACCAATTGCAAAATGTTATTACTCTGTATCAATTTGTGCTGTAACCCCACACAAATGCAGCATAGTAGATAATTTGGAGGAAAGTAGATTATGGAAATCTAAAAGCTCAGTAAGCATCTAATTCCACTCTCCATTTGTTACTGGCACAAGCCAACTGAGTAAGGGTACTTTCACACTTGCGTTGCTAGGACGGATCCAGCATTCCGGTATTTTGAATGCCGGATCCGGCACTAATACATTCCTATGGAAAAAAATGCCGGATCCGGCATTCAGGCAAGTCTTCAGTTTTTTTCGCCGGAGATAAAACCGTAGCATGCTACGGTTTTCTCTTTTGCCTGATCAGTCAAAACGACTGAACTGAAGACATCCTGATGCAAACTGAACGGATTACCCTCCATTCAGAATGCATGGGGATATGCCTGATCAGTTCTTTTCCAGTATAGAGCCCCTGTGCCGGAACTCTATGCCGGAAAAGAAAAACGCAAGTGTGAAAGTACCCTAAACCGATCCTCAAGCAAGCACCTGCGAGAATCTCCACTTTAGTACATCTGGCAAGCATACAGCTAACCACAACACGCAGCAATATTTACAATGAAAATATACCTCCGTATGTACTTACACTTTTTGACTGTGGAGACCTGATCTAAGAAAGGATGACTGAAAAATCCCTCTGTAGAAAAAAAGAAAACAGGCATGTTATAACTGAACACGGATTCTAGGCTATAGTGTTATTAAAGTGCTGGTCCATAATCGAGTTTTACTTGGCACAGTTAGACCCCTGGGATGTGAGACAAGGAAGTTCATTTCAGCTTGATTAAAGTTTTGGCACAGACCTAAGGAATTCACAAAATAAGAGAATACTCCTTTCTACACAACTTTTACTTATGAATTTCACACATAGTGCTACCTCACATGCAACATTGTGCATAACGTGACATTTTTAGATATCAAATCAGAGGAGAACACAATGATTTTTATGTGCTAAGCAAATAAGTTTTGCATTTGTTCTCTCATGTGCTTTAGGAACTCTCCCTACATACCGCCATAAATATTTAGACAGTGAGACAATGGGAGAGATGTACCAAGTGTGGCATCCTGTACGTAAAAGTGCACTGGAATAAGATGTGCCAAATTTATTAAGAGACACAGGCCTCCTAATCTGACCCATTTTTGGCTATCCATCCCATATGCGGTCACCGGCCGTGTGCTCATCGCATCACGGATGCGGACCCATTCACTTGAATGGGTCCACAATCTGGAAGGTCCCTAAGAAAAACGCTACAGGAATTTAAAAAATGCCATCATGTGGAATGATTTGCTTCTGCAGTAAAGAAAAAGGGGGAAAAAAAAGTAATTGCACCATCAGGCCTCATGCACACAGCCGTTGCCCGGCCGTGCTCGTATTGCCTCGGCCGTGTGCACAAAGCATCATGGATGCAGACCCATTTACTTGAATGGGTCTGCAATCCAGAAGGTGCGGTGCAGAACAGAGGCACAGAACCCCACAGAAGCGCTAAGGAGTGCTTCCGTGGGGTTTCTCTCCATGCAACTGTACCACAAAAAAATAAAACATGTTTTATTTTTTTTGCGGTGCGGACAGATCACAACTTCAATGGGTCTGGATCTGTCTGCGAAATCCGCATTGATGTTTTCCGTGCATTGCGGTCCCCAATGTACGGAACAGACGAGCAACGGCCATGTGCATGAGCCCTTACTCTCTGAGTTTCTGCTCCTGCAGTTGACATCAGCAAGGAGGAAGTAAAGGACTGCAGTAAATTCTCCATATTGAAATACATGAAGTGCATAGCCTGCAAGTACAGAATGTGAAAAAAAACAAAAAACACACACACACACACACACACACACACACCAGTTCTGGGTTTGCTTTTCACAAGAAGCATTGCCTGATGTGAATGATTCCTTGCACAAAAGAGCTCTCAGAAGACCTACGATTAAGAATTGTTGACTTGCATAAAGCTGGAAAGGGTTATAAAAGTATCTCCAAAAGCCTTGCTGTTCATCAGTCCACAGGTAAGACAAATTGTCTATAAACAAAAAAAGTTCAGCACTGCTGCTACTGCAGACTGCTCAATGAGGTGAAGAAGAATCCTAGAGTGTCAGCTAAAGACATACAAAAGTCTCTGGCATATGCCAACATCCCCCTTACCAAATCTACAATACGTAAAACACTAAACAAAAATGGATTTCTTTTTTTTTTATTTATTAAATATCTCTTTATTTCCATCATCTCAAATTTCATCATCAATAGATAAAAGTTACATTTTTAATCCATCAGAAAGAGAACATTCTAATCTTTTTCTGTACATAAGCAAATATTTTTACTCCCCGTTTACCCACCCTCCTACCACCCTTATGGGGAGGGAGAGGGGGACGTGTAATACAAAAAAAAACCCCCCAAAAAAAAACCCAAAAAAAAAAACCCCAAAAAAAAAAAAACTCGATCTATCCAGCCCTAAAGTAACCACTTCTTCCATATTTCATCAACAGTTTTTTCTTTTCTACTATGGCCCTCCATCACCCGTTCTTCTTTAATCAAGTCGTCAACTGCTTTTCTCCACTGCCGAGCTATTGGAGGGTCAGCCCCTACCCATTTCTTAAGTATTAGGAGTCTAGCTTGAAATAGCACTTTACTCAAGACCATACGTATATCTCTATTTAGGCTCAGGTGTTCGGTTGCCCCCAAAATACAAGTCATGGGATCTTCTGATATTTGAACCTTCAAAATTCGGTATATAGTATCTGTTATTTCTATCCAATATCTGAACAGTCTTGGGCATCTCCAAAAACAATGTATTAAATCGGCATTCTCTCCCCCACATTTTATACAATCATCCAAAGCTCTAACACCCATTCTTTTCAATATCCATGGGGATCGATGCAACCTGTGAACTACAAAGAATTGTGAGATCTTATGTGAACCCCTGTTTGAGACTCGAGAATAATTCTTTAAAGCATCGTTCCATTTTTCTTCCGTAAAGAATTTCATTCTCCCATTTTTTCCTAGCTAATATTGTAACCCGTTTCTTTTTTCCCTCCATCAATATCTTATATCTTTTTGCCGTTATTCCTCCTCTTTCACCCACGTTGGTAAATTTGTGCAATAACTCAGATCTTTCCATCTTATATTTGTCCTCTTGCATAGCTGACCTCAATGCATTCCTAAGCTGAAAATATTTATATATGTCCTTTTGCGGTATACCAAACTCTCTAACCATTGTATTAAAGTCTTTCAATTTACCCTGTTCGAATATCTGGTTTAAGTATTTCATCCCATTTTTTTCCCAGTCTATATACGTCTTAATCCCTTGCAGTTCCTTAAGGTTAATATTTTTCCATATAGGTGTATATTGCAAGAATGGCTTTCATGGGAGGATACCACAGCGGAAGCCACTGCTGTCCAAAAAAAAACATTGCTGCACGTTTACAGATTGCACAAGAGCACCTGGATATTCCAGAGCAGTACTGGCAAAATATTCTGTGGACAGATGAAACCAAAGTTGAGTTGTTTGGAAGAAACACACAACACTATGTGTGGAGAAAAAGAAGCACAGCACACCAACATCAAAACCTCATCCCAACTGTGAAGTATGGTGGTGGGGGCATCATGGTTTGGGGCTGCTTTGCTGCCTGAGGGCCTGGAAGGATTGCTATCATCGAAAGAAAAATGAATTCCCAAGTTTATCAAGACATTTTGCAGGAGAACTTAAGGCCATCTGTCCACCAGCTGAAGCTCAACAGAAGATGGGTGTTGCAACAGGACAACGACCCAAAGCATAGAAGTAAATCAACAACAGAATGGCTTAAACAGAAGAAAATACGCCTTCTGGAGTGGCCCAATAAGAGGCCTGACCTCAACCTGATTGAGATGCTGTGGCATGACCTCAAGAAAGCGATTCACACCGGACATCCCAAGAATATTGCTGAACTGAAACAGTTCTGTAAAGAGGAATAGTCAAGAATTCCTGACCGTTGTGCATGTCTTATCTGCAACTACAGGAAACGTTTGGTTGAAGTTATTGCTGCCAAAGGAGGTTCAACCAGTTATTAAATCCAAGGGTTCACATACTTTTTCCACCTGCACTGTGAATGTTTACATGGTGTGTTCAATAAAAACATGGTAACATTTAATTCTTTGTGTGTTATTAGTTTAAGCAGACTGTGATTGTCTATTGTTGTGACTTAGATGAAGATCAGATCACATTTTATGACCAATTTGTGCAGAAATCCATATCATTCCAAAGGGTTCACATACTTTTTCTTGCAACTGTAAGTGAAGCTACCAAACAGCATAGAGAAAACCTGAATTTTTACAATGATTCTTATCATAAACACTGGAAGAAGGCATTAATATACCGGTATATTTTTTCTATTACATCTATTTTTGGTTTACTGGATCTGGAAAGAGACATCGGAATCCTAAATAGCAATTCCTATCTGCTTAACCAATAATTACACACTAGTACACTGTAATCACTGCCACTCAAACAAAAAAAGACCCCATCCTAAAAATAAAAATACCATAATTAGACAAAGCCAAAAGTGTGTTTTTAATTTCCAAGTAAACTGCTTTTTAAAAGGAGAATAATTACAATTAAACACTGAAAAGGTAATGCAACATGGAAAACATACAGTACATTTTGTGGATCCGAAAACTCATAATATCATTTTAAATAAATGCTTTTTATTTCAGCTGTCAGTCTATTTCCAGACATGTAAACAAACGATTTGTCTTGGCAGACGTACAGGCTAATAATTAACTCCAAGAAAATGGAGCCAAGACTATGTGCGAACGGCTTGCTTGCTCTGATGTCATGAGATAGAACTGCAACACCGACTGTGCAGATCTGCCTCCAACGCCCCCGAACCTCCTAATAGGACAATAACGCCTCGGGAACAGAATGTTCTAGTAAGGATAAAAGCTTTTATTTTAAAACCTTGGAAATGTGGCAAAGCACCAATAACACCTTGCTGTACACAGCCTATTCAGATTACACTCTCCTGAAACATGACAGGTAGCCACTTCAACCGCATATTACAGCACTTCCACCGAGGACTACTGCAAGCAATTTAATAACGTAGATCATTCTCAACCTTGGAAAATATATAGCCTGCTAATGTAACAGAGTAATGGAATAGGATTCAGAATCTGTAGAAAAAGGATTTTCTTTATCATGTAGTTTTGTAATCTGCAAATAGACTACACTACAATTAGGACAGACAATAGTGGAGGAGAGCGCACGACTATTACTGCCAACCCTATAGACTTGGAACGTAGCAGCAGCATACATGCTTCTCCATCACTCTAGACCAGTGATGGCGAACCTATGGCACGGGTGCCAGAGGCGGCACTCAGAGACCTCTATGTGGGCACCCACGCCCTGGAAAAAGTCTATGGCATAGCAATATGCTTTAGACTTTTCCTGCCATTCATCATCCCCAGGACACACTATGAACAGCACAGGCAGAGCATTAAATGTAGGCTATTAATCTATTATAGATAAATGATAAAGGACGTGAAAGATATATTATATTGGTATTTAGGTTAGGGTACTTTCACACTTGCGTTTTTCTTTTCCGGCCTAGAGTTCCGTCACAGGGGCTCTATACCGGAAAAAAACTGATCAGTTTTATCCCCATGCATTCTGAATGGAGAGTAATCCGTTCAGTTTGCATCAGGATGTCTTCAGTTCAGTCGTTTTGACTGATCAGGCAAAAGAGAAAACCGTAGCATGCTACAGTTTTCTCTCCGGCCAAAAAAACTGAATACATGCCTGAACGCCGGATCCGGCATTTTTTCCCATAGGAATGTATTAACGCCGGATCCGGCATTCAGAATACCGGAATGCCGGATCAGTCGTTCCGGCATGCGCATGCGCAGATCGGCGAAAATATGAAAAAATGTACAAGACGGATCCGTCTGTCCGCATGACAAGCGGAGAGACGGATCCGTCCTTGCAATGCATTTGTGAGACGGATCCGCATCCGGATCCGTCTCACAAATGCTTTCAGTCAGCGGCAGATCGGCAGATCCGGCGGCCAGTTCCGACGGCGGAACTGCCCGCCGGATCACACTGCCGCAAGTGTGAAAGTAGCCTTAAATTGCCGTGTCGGCACTTTGCGATAAATAAGTGGTTATTTGGTTGCAGTTTTGGGCACTTGGTCTCTAAAAGGTTCACCATCACTGCTCTAGACAAACTCTCCTTTACTGCTTTTACGCAATGAGGAGGAATGGAGGGCTTGGGACCGCCATTCTACCCAAAAAATTGAGGATCAATGATGGGATCCTCAGTGATCAATACATATGAAATAACTGTGGCTTTCCTTTAATGGGGTTTTCCAGGATTTTAATAGTCATGTCTATCCTTAGAATAGGCCATCAACATCTGATCACGGACCCCCTGCTCCCCCAGTAATCCTGGGTGTGGGGGGATCGGACCTCTGTTGATCAGATATTGATGACCTATTCTGAGAATAGTAGTTAAAGTCACCACAGCACTGAAAACTGAGTGGTGTGGTGACTTTGTTGTTTGAGGGACACCTTCCCTACCATTGAGCACCAGCCTAACATCCTATAGTCAGAGTGACAACCATAACCTTTTGCTTCTCTTCTGAGAATAGACGATTAATATTAAAATCCTGGAATACCCCTTTAAGCCCCAATGAACACTGAAATGATGAAAGGGCATGGCTGACATGACACTGTAGCAATTGTTACCATGTCCACATGTTGAGAGGACATCATTAGAGCAGCATAGCCAAAAACTGGTGGGGACTTAGTCTCTGACAAGTGACATTTACATGCATCAATACCACTAAATGATGTCTGCACAATCAATTCTGATCTTAAATGCATTTAGATTAAGTGGTGATTTCACACCTACATTGTGACTGGTAGGTCAATGATCCACCTATTCATATCTCACGTTACAATGTCACAACACCACAGGTATCAGGTTCCTATGAGTGCTATTACATGTACGGCCAACCCAAGGTACCCGCAGGCAGTTTACTGCACCTGTGCCATTTTTTCAAGTTGTAAGTACTGTACAGGTGCGGTGTCGAAATTAGCAGTAATACGCATACGGTACTTGTGGTTCGGTCAAAAACGTGTAATATAGCATCCTTAAAAGAGTTTTCCCATAATTATCAATGGTGGCATATGAAATAGAAGAAAGAGGACACATCTGATTGGACTAGTTTGCAGAGTTGTAATCCGGCTAATAATTGATGGCCATCAGTTTGTATTCCACTAATCATACGGCCACATATCTAACTGATGTTTTCACCTCAGAGCGCTGATGACACATGAAATTTGAATATTCACGATATACGATCAGCACAGTGGCTGCCCCCTTCATGCTTTACATAGGCATAGCAGATTGCCTGTACATGCTTTACCAGGCACTACAGCCCATCATATACAAGTGCCCCTTCATTGATTGGCAGGGGTCCTAGACGTCCAACCTCCAAAAAAAAAAGAAAAACTGATAGACAGGCCATAAAGGTGAACGTCCCAAAGAAACCCTTTACCTAGCAGAAAGTTTACAGCTGGTAAATGCAAAATTAAGCAAAACATTAATGGCTTTACAAACAATATAGACTGTCAAATAAAGAAATACTAAACTATAATGGAAATCAATATACTACGTATATATTCATGAATTATGAAGTATAGACAGTATATGTGCATAGTATATGTGCATAAGCTAGACTTAAAGGGGTTATCCCATCTTAGACAATGGGGGCATATCGCTAGGATATGCCCCCATTGTCTCTCACCTAAAAGGAGAGCGGAGAAAGTTGAGGAGGCCGCACTGAGCATGCGCAGCCACCCTCCATTCATTTCTATGGAGCCGCTGAAAACAGCCAAGCTCTGCTATTTCCGTCAGCCCCGTAGAAATAAATGGTAGTGGTGACCTCGCAGGCGAGGAGCTGCGCCTGGTGGTGGACGGACCCCGGGAAACCCGGGGGCCTCCAGCCACAACTCTCCCTGGCTCCGTTCTCCTTGTAGGTGCGGGTCCCAGAG
Source organism: Bufo gargarizans (assembly GCF_014858855.1). Taxonomy (NCBI): domain Eukaryota; kingdom Metazoa; phylum Chordata; class Amphibia; order Anura; family Bufonidae; genus Bufo; species Bufo gargarizans. Next base: position 285,949,819 of record NC_058082.1, read on the forward strand.
GTGGAACCCGCACCTATCAGACAATGGGGGCATATCCTAGCGATATGGCCCCATTGTCTAAGATGGGATGACCCCTTTAAGTCAGTAGAATTGCAGGAATTACAATAGTAAAGCTACTTTCACATTGGTGTTTTGGCTTTCCGTTTGTGAGATCCGTTCAGGGCTCTCACAAGCGGTCCAAAACGGATCAGTTTTGCCCTAATGCATTCTGAATGGATAAGGATCCGTTCAGAATGAGTCAGTTTGCCTCTGTTCTGTCTCCATTGCCGCTTCCAGCATTTTGGTGTCCGTCTGACGAAACTGAGCCAAACGGATTCGTTCTGACACACAATGCAAGTCAATGGGGACGGATCCGTTTTCTATGACACAATCTGGCACAATATAAAACCGATCCGTCCTCCATTGACTTTCAATGGTGTTCAAGACGGATGCTTTTTGGCTATGTTACAGATAATACAAACGGATCCGTTCTGAACGGATGCAGACGTTTGTATTATCTGAACGGATCCATCCATGACGGATCCACACCAAACGAGAGTGTGAAAGTAGCCTAAGAGCTCCTGCACACGACCGTATCTGTTTTTGCAGTTTGCAAAACACAGATCCTGGCCGAGCCATGTTTTTTTTCTCCTGCAGAAATGTCCCATCCTTGTCTGCAATTTTTTGGCCCCATTAAGATGAGCGGGTCCGCATCTGATCTGCGAAAAAATTGGGATCAGATGCAGACCATAGCTACGGCCGTGTGCATGAGCCCTAAAATGGACAACTCTAACTTCTATAAAGGATAGAAAGCAACGTGACTGTAAATCATAAGGCTGCACACTATAGAGAGCACAGGCTGGAAGTGTGTCCCAAGTATTTCCTCTATTTTTATCCATCATTTTCAGCCGATGTGTATCCTGTCAAGTCGTGCACTCAGCGGATAATCACCATGCACAGTACACTGCGTGCTCATCTGTATGCTGACAGCAAAGTCTTCATACATTTGGCAGGTTTTCCCGGTATGTGATGTATGTCTGCATAATAGGGAAGCTGGCATTGTTTTATATTACCAATGATTAAATTCAACTTTAACTATTAAACTTCCATATAAGATTCCAAGAGGATTTTTAATCACTGATGAAATGGAGACAAGTTCAGGAAATGAGGGCTCGTATTCTATCAGTATTTTAGGCACCAGAAAAATTAACCTCTGAACCCAATCTCTTTGCACTGTTGGTTATCTTAGGACCCTCTCCGGATTGTACGCCATAAAAATAAATGGGTGTCCCACTAATTAAGGCCACTTTCACATTTGCGTTGTGCAAAATCAAAACGGACCAGTTTAATTAACATCAAGATGCATCTGTTCTATTAGGATGTGGTTGTGTGAAATCAAAATAGATCAATCACTAAATACATTGAAAGTCAATGGGCGACTGATAATTCTTTTCCCGTTTTTATGACCGGACACAAAACCGCAGCTTATTTAGTGTCCGGTCACAAAACAGAATGCTGACGGAACGGAAGACATCCTGAACTGATCTTTTTCCACTCAGAATGCACGAGGACTAAAAAGAAACGTTTGTTTCCGGTATTGAGATCCTCTGCCTGACCTCAACACCGGAAAACAACAATGCAAGTGTGAAAGTAGCCTAATTTCCATTAACCCTTCTGAGACACGGCCTAAATGTTATTTTTTTTTTTTTGTTTTTCCTTCCCCGTCTTCCCAGAGCCACAATTTTTTTTTTCATTTTCTGTTCACACAGTTGTAAAAGGGCTTGTTTATTGCAACTTTTTAAATGGCATTGTTTGTTTTACCATAGCTTGCATTGGAAAATGCTAATACTGGGAAAAAAAGGCAATTCTGCTGATCAGTACAATTACAGCAAGACCAAATTTATATAGTTTTTATTACAATTTACTACCTTTAAAATAAGAAAAAACTTTTTTTTTGTATCGTCTGTGAGGGATAGCTTTTTTTTTTTTTTTCAGGGGATCATCCTCACATATACGGCTTCAAGACACCAGGTTTCAGGTCCAAACAGTGCATTTATTGTGGCACACTAGCACAAGCAATACAACAAAATAATAAACACTTGCCCGTCCAGGCGCTAACTAATACATTAATAACATGTCCCTGTCTCACCTTGCGTAACATAGTTCACACCCGGGATGAGATGCGGCTTTCCCGGCCCAACCTCCACCAGTGTCTCTTAGGAGATAGTGGCCTCTCAGCCCCCCCAGCTCAGACCACACAGAGCCACTCCAGCCTTCTGTGTGCAAGTCCCCACCCCCCTCTCACTCGGAGGATTCCTTTATCCCCAGGTGATTACTGCACCTGGTCTTGCTTCAGACCTGGCGATTGTGGGGAAGACACTGCCTCACACGTCATATTCTGACAGCATAACTTGTTATATTTCTGTCTACATAGCTGTGTAAGAGCTCTTTTTTGCAGAGCACACAGTAATTTGTAAAAGGTACTATTTTGGGGTACATATGACTTTTTATTACTTTTTTTTTGAGGCACAAGGGAAAAAAAAAAAAAAAAAAAAAAAAGGCAAATGGAGCGTTATTATTTCTCCATTACAGCATACACTACTCAGGAAAAACAAACATTTTCATATTTTAGTAGTTCAGACCTGTTATGGTTCTTATTAATTGTTTATTTTTATATGTAAAATTGGGAAGGGAGGGTGTGTGAATTTTTTTTTGTATTACACAGCGGGCACATGCTGTGTACGGAGCAGGGTCAGTGTGTGAGCCTGCGCCATACTCCTTACACTGCACCATGAAGTAACTGTACACTGTGCTGTGTATATGGAATAAAGAGCTGGTCTCATCATACAAAATGTTTAAAAGGTAAGTACTAGGCAGCACAACTCCAAAGAAAAGGATTGAACAGCAATCCAAAGCTTTTTGTGTTGCTCAATGTGGAATGCTCTGTGCTAGTCAATATACTAAGTGCAAACTTTCAGGTCACTGACCGTTCTTCAAGCCACCGTCAGGTATCTATACTAGACAAACAGTAGTCGCAGAGGAGAACAAGTTATGAGGGGGTCCTGAAAATGAGCTGTCATTTTCTACTCAGCAATCCACTTTCAAGTCTGTCTCATGATCTCCTCCATGACTACTACTGTTCAGCCTTTTTCTTTCTGAATGTACAATGGAGGCTGTCTGGCTTCAGGAGGAAACTGGCCAACCCTAGAGATCCACCTGAAATAAAGAACAGGTAAGTACTTACCTTAAAGATCCCACAGCGCCACTCTGGGTCACCTGGCCATACTCTATTTATGCTGCTGCGACAGTGATGTCATGTCGACAATATGTGACTGCTGCAGCCAATCACTGGCCTCAGCGGTGCACCAGACAAGGTCCATGATTGGCTGCAGCGGTCACATGCTGTAAACATAATTTCACTGCTGTAGGCAGGTAAATAGAGCCCAGTTTGGAGAACTCGAGAGGCAACGCAGGATCTGTGAGGTAAGTACTTGCCTGTTCTGTATTTCAGGCAGATCCAAAGGGTTGTCCGCTTTCCTCCTATACCTTGACAACCCTTTTAACGCTGACTAGTGCAAAGCGTTTCTTTTTCATGCACTAAGCGAGACTCCAAAATCTTTGCAGTACTGTTCAACCACCAACAAATCCCACTCAGTCCCGTAGGCAAATAGCTGATTTAGGGTACTTTTACACTAGCGTTTTTCTTTTCCGGCACAGAGTTCTGTCCTAGGGGCTCAATACTGGAAAAGAACTGATCAGTTTTATCCCCATGCTTTCTGAATGGATGTCCGTTCAGGATGCAGCAGGATGTCTTCAGTACAGTCACTGAACGGCGTTTTGGACGGAGGAAATACTGCAGCATGCTGCGGTATTATCTCTGTACAAGATTCCGGATCAGTTGCCGGAATGCCGATTTACATTGAAATGTATTAAAAATACTGCAATGCCAGATCAGTCTGTAAAAATGTGAAAATAAAATAAAATATAGAAACGGATCTGTTTGTCCGTATGACAAACGAAGAGATGGATTCGTTCTTGCAATGCATTTGTGAGACGGATCCGCATCAGTCTACAAATGCTGTCCGGTTGCATGCAGATTGCCTGATCCGGCAGTCAGTTCCGGCGACAAGTGTGAAAGTAGTCTTAGACTTGGGAAGGGTAGACCAGCCAGACATTTTCCCTACAGCAACCACAGCAAAGGAAATGTAATATTATGTGGTTGCCATTCTGCAAACTGGCCATTTATGTAAAAGAAGGATGGTTCAAGTCGACCAGAATGGGATCCACTTTTACAGAACAAAGCTCTGTACTGGCTCATAGAGGTAGGTCCTGGGATGATATGAACAGGGGTCCCCTTAATGAAAAAAATAATAATAAGAATTGGTAAACCCCTCCACCCAAGATTACTTTTAATGTAAAATCAAGCACCCATTTAGGGCACAATGGTAGGAAATCATAGAATATAAAACTCACCAAAATCTAGCCTGTCCTTTTGGTTTCTCTGAAGTAAACCCAGCAGCAAGTTGGATAGGTAAGCAGAGGTTTCTCCAGGAATGCTGTAATAACAGATCATAGAAAACGTCAGCTACAACTAAACTTTCAGAAACGTGGGCAATCAGAAATCTGTGGACATATCTGTCTAGATGAGGAGGCTTAATGATATCGCCACCTATAACACTGGAAAGTTGGCCATAATATTTAGGCCAGCAAGAAATGGGCTGAATATTTCAGAAGAAGTGGGTGCAGCTTCAGAGTAGCTCCAAGCGGGAATCATTTTTAAAATTTTCTAACACGTAAAGTATTACTGGCAGTTTGTTCATCCTGTGCTAAATTCTTCATAGATTGCCCTCTGTAGAGGAGCATAGTGTATTCTGCAATGGGAGAGATGTACTGAGGTGTAAAACAGTAAAAGGGGACAGTACCTCGGGACTAGGTTCTTATTCTTTTCATAGAACAGTCTGAGATCCTGAGGGCTATTGGCCTGTCAGAAAGGAACAGATATGAGTTATAAAGCCATACACTATTTATCACACACTAATGTAATCATATATGCTGCACCCAAGGGGCATTACATGAAAAAATCCTCCAACATGCCAAGATTAGAGTGAGCTCACATAGGGTGGGACTGCATGATGTGAACCTCTGATATATTGCTTGTGCACACAAATAAAGCCACTTTCACGTGGGCATAGTTTGGTCAGTATTCTGCCTCCAAGTAGTGGAACAGGTAGAGTTAGGCCATGTTCACACAGCAGATTTTCAATGGGAAATCCAAGCTGTAGCTTATACAGAGTTTTTATTTTTTTGTGCCGACTGATAATCCACATTGCGGAAATAAAATAAAAAATATATAAAAAACAAGTTCATTCTTGCTGCAGATTCCTTGTGGAAATTCCCATTGCAATCAAAACACAAAAATGTGTGTCAGAATCTTCATCAATAGCCGCTTTGAAAAAAAAACAAAAAAAAAAAAAACACACAGCATAGAAAACACAATGAGGGAGGAGATTTATCAACTGGCATAAAAAAGCTGCAAAACGGGTCATAAACGGGGCCCTGGGCTAGTAAAGATTTCATACCTGTTGTTTGCGCTCAATTTATGATGAGGCCATTCTCCAGTGGCGCTGGTACAGAGAAATCTTCCCAAGTAATGTTTTGATGCAAATTACATGCCTACATTTTTAGGGTGCTAATACCCCTGTGTGAACATACCCTAACACCTCTTCTGTGTGTTTTGGATCCTCTTGTAGTTTTGCTAAAAACTTATAGCTTAAAAATACTGTCGTAAAATACTGACCAGAATGCTGCCATGTTGAAAGAGTCCTAAGGGTGAGGGCGACATAACTGCTACACATGGAACCATCCCAAAGAGTGAGCCAATTCTAACCACTAAGCCACCATGCTGCCCAATCACAAGAAATAACTATTATTATTATTTATTTGAAAGCCCCATTAAGTCCATGGCACTGTACATCAAGAGAGGGTTGCACAAACATGATATAAAAATAAAGCAAGCAATAAACTATAAACAGAATGGTACCCTGCCCACAAGAGCTTACACTCTACAACTAATACCATACATACAATGACATACTGCGATCAAACCAATCACAACGGATAACCACAAAATCATACTTTTAGTATTATACAGTACGGTAACGTGTGCAAAGCACCTGGTATAGTTTGCAACCAGCCTTATTGTAATTAATAATTTGGATAAAAAGCTCACAAAAAGCAGGGAGTAAAACAGAAGTATGACCAGTAGCCTATAATAGACTATGTGAAATGCAGCAATAGCGGCCGTATAGGTCTGGAGCATATGGATGGCTGCCAATGATAGCCTGATGTAAGCAGATGATGAAGTGCCCCCTTCTGTCGGTATGTGCCGAAACAGTAAATTACTGCAGAGAATTGTTGGGGGCAAAGTTTGGAGCACAACTGTTAGTAGGATAGCCCTACTCCTGAATGCATCCATTACACTGAGAAGCAGTCATGACCTTTGTTGGAAAGTATCTAGGAGAGCAGTTTCATCAATCTAGTAATACATTTATGTGAGCAGAAACTAGACCTAAGATAGAAATTACGCAGAGGCTGGACACACAATGACATGGATACACTGATAAAAACAAGGGTATAAAGGAGGGAATCGCAACTGCACTAAACCTAAGTCATAGAAAACTTGTAAGAACCAGGGTCGGAGTATGAAGATCAGCAGGCAGTCTATTCCAGCCGTAATCTTAAAGCTCAGAATCTTAAAATGTATATTCACAATAACAGCAAAGATATTTTTGTGGTATCAAGAAGATGCCAGGACCACAAATCGAACTCCCTATAATAGTTACTGAAACCACAGGCAGTAAATTATCCACTACAAAGAAATCTAGCTGTAAAGATAGTGGTTACCTGGAAAGGTGGCTTGCCAACCAGACACTGATAAATGACAGTTCCTATGCTCCACAGGTCAGCCTTTGCATCATAGTGTTGGGACATAATAACTTCTGGTGCCTGGAAAGTAAATCACACCACTCTGTTATCTGGAAACGGTAGCGCTGTATCTGCAGAAGCAGCAAATATTCTGAAATAGAAATGCCATAAATATGGATGCTCATATACATAGAAGGACCACAATCAGAACCAAGAGCAGTAATGGCAACAGATATAATTCCACTTCTCACATTCCAAGAGCCATAACTTATTTTCCCGTCAACATAGTCGCTGGAGAACATGTTGGAACCTGTTTCAAGGGCTCAATTTTGAGGAACATGTAATTTGTTGCTTAAATAGGTTGGCCCATCTCATACACTCGGGACATATCGCTGGGATGTGCTACCAATGCCTGATGGTTGCAGGTTCCACAACTGGGACCCGTAGCCATCTGTAGAACGAAGCCCACAAAGTGAGAGCAGACCACCCTCCATTCATTTCTATGGGCCTGCCTAATATAGCTGGCTCTCAGTCTGTTCTCCTTCACTTTGCAGGCTCCGTTCTAAAGATAGGTGCAGGTCCCAGAGGTGGGACCCGCACCTATCAGACATTGATGGCATATTCCAACATTGCTTATTTTATTTTACATGCTATTACCAAATTAGGTGTAGTTTTTTTCTTTAATGTGTTGTCCTCTTCTCAAGAGGTGCTACCTTTTTTTTGCTTTTACCACTGACATGAATGAATGAATGTATGAAGGTCTGTTTATTTCGAGGGGGAGTTCTTTTTTTTGGGGTTTGCTTACAATTTATTTATTGAGCTTTATTACATTTTCAGCGAGGGTGGGGTGTTCTGAAAGGAGAAAACAAGTAAATCTGTTATATATTTTATTCCTGATTTCTGTTTTTACGGCATTCGTCATATGATATAAAGGATATTTGCAGCGATATCTTACAATAGCTTACTAAATAAATTCATTATTTATGTAAGTGGAGTTATATTTTTTACACTACACTATTTATTCACTTATTTATTTTAGGGAACTTTGTGCATCACTAATGCTTTGAAATACTGACAGGTCATGAGTCTGGCACTGCCTAGCAGACAGTGACCCAATGAGGGACTTTTCTTCCCCTTGCTGCCATGATGGCCCATCAGCATCTCCTTCCTCAGTAAAACTCCTTTGGTGCCGCAGTGACTACCAACTATGGCATTTTACAGGTTTAACGCCTGACATCAGAATTCTCTGACCCCAGTTGTTAGAATGGGATCTTGACTGTATAACACAAGCAAGTAATGGTGTGGGGACAGCTTCTGTGCCCACACCATTAAGGCACTGTCATGGTACATTGTTTTTCAAGAACACTGCGCAAGTCAGAGCAGGAGTTAATACGTCTATGTTGTTGTACAACCCTTCACAGCAGCATGACCAATAGATTTGTGAACAACCTACAACCTTTACTCGCAAATAACTAGAAAAATACAGTAAAACACCTCTTTTCAACTAATCACAAGGAAAATTTGCTTTTTGCCCGGAGTGTTGGAATTTGGAAGCTTCCGCCAGTTACACATGTCCAATGTGGTGGCCGATCCACGTAAAATGCGCTATTACATAGCAGCCAGAACAAAAGCTCCTCTGGCTTATAAAGGTGGTGCTGGGTTCACACTGTATGTGAGTGAACCCACTAAATTCAACACCTAAAAAAGCAGATTCTCAGGATGACTGGATAACCATACTTAGAAACGTATAGAAAACCTTCTAGAGCCCAACATGAAACTAACATACACTACTAACACATTGTTTAAGAGATGTTGGTTGGTAGCTAATCTTTCTTCTTTTATAGATTATTTCATGACGTTCAAATAAATTATCAGATCATTTGAACTTTCCAATGCCAGATTGGTCTGCATTAGAATTATAGTCTGAAGAAGACCTGGAATCACACTGTAATTTACAACACTATCAATTATAATAGCATTTTAAGAGCAGGTAAATGAGCTTGGCTAATTATATTCATGTCAGGACCACGTCAGACACGGAGTTCCCTTATGACGCATTTCCCAACCACAGACCCTGAATAATAACTCTGTATGAACAGTTTCTAATAATTCCAAGAACAGACACACATTAACTTTTTGCCATTAGATAGCAGGATTCGAGGAATTCAGATATGACTCCTGTGTGTGAACTATGTCAGTATCACAAGACTGACAGGTCAAAGTAACTTGCTAAGCTTGCACCAAGTTCCTGAGCAAATACTGCAGAGCATGATACTCTTGTTTAACAGTGAAGATAGCCCAGTGATGAAGGAACTATGGAATGGTTGTATTCATTGGGTGTCGATGCTTAACAACATCTAGTCCATTTAGTATGGCCAGTCCAGAATGCAATCTAACCGGCCTAGAGGTTTTTAAGGTATAAGTTGGACATTGACATTAAATAAAATAAATCATAACCTGTTGAATATAACCAGGACCAGCTGACTAGCGTTTATGGGGATCCCTTGAATCTCCCCAGGTGGCAGAGGAAAGAAGGCTTGGGCAAGTTTGATTGTTAACATGCCCAACACTTTTTCCTGCAGCAGATAATCCGCCTCTAGAGGGTGGTCGCAGCCAATTCCCCTCTCCAACTGAAAAAACATGCATACTCAGCAAAGTCTGCAGGTCTATGGAGAACTGGGAGGAACAGCTTGTCTGCAGACATCTAAAGTTCAGTGTGTTCTACAAGTCCGTTGTTCTGCTCAGTCATAAGAGTAGAACTATGAAAATGACTGCTGAATCTGTTATATGACAGGCATCAACAGCGCTAGGCAGACCCAATAAACTTACCACCGGTTAATTTGGTTTCCACCATGGCGTCTGATTTTACCTCAGTAGCTCAGCATACTGCGATGGAGACTTCTAACTGCGCCTTCAAGTTGAGCCTAATGTACATGGCCAGCTATGTATACCTAGAGAAGCCAAGTACATGGCATTGAGTCTTGGGGTTGCAGGCGATTTTTTTTAAATGTTAATCTGGAATACCACTGGAACTAGGGTGGTAGGAAGACATTTGTGTATCTGTGGTCAAGATAAACGTTCATAGACAGTTACGAAGGTGGTAGATGCCTACTCTACAGCCACAAATGCTACATTCTGCAATAGGGTGAACTATTTCAGCTGACATTTTAAGCAAGCATGGTTGAATATTGTTTAAAAGGCAAAGGAAATTGTACTAACCATGTACATTGGGGATCCGCATAATGTGGCAGCCATCATGTTACTCTGTAAATAACGTGCAAAGCCAAAGTCCGCTAAGAGAGAGGAAGAGATGACAAAACACATGAGGATCTGTATAAACTACGAACAGGAGTGAAAAAGACAAGTCTGATTTATCAATGTGTCACAGTCGTAGAACCCTTTCGACAGCAGATCAATAGCCGGTATGAAAAGTCTAAATATTAGCGACCTCTGGTAATATACAGTGGGGAACATGGACCACTATATAGCCTTTGAAATAAACTCATATACAATATGAAGGACATATATGTAAGCATGTGCTTTCCTGAAATCGGACTTGGGGGATTGTGATGTGAAGCCTTCTGATGGAGTCTTGGGCAGGGCAATCTATGAGGATATGGAAGGTGAACCTTCCAAGGTTACAGAGAGGAACACTTCTGCTGATCAACCAAAGGGATTTCACTACTGGCAGCTATATCACATATAAGGCTCCTATCTATCCCTTTACACTGCAAGCCCTCGCTCTCTTGGACAATGCTCTCGATATTTTATGTTGCAGACTGTTGTAATAGGCTGTAATCCACTTCCTAACTGCCCAGAATGGCACTGCCAACATTTCTCCTTCTTTCTAGATGTCTTAGTAATACACTGCAGGATACTATATTTGACTACTTTCCAAGGCCCATGTGGAATTTCTTTAGAATTTGCTATTTTTAAGCATTAAAATGAGGTACAAATGTACCGGACAGTATAATAACGCAAATTGTAAATCACAATAGCCAATAATTATACAGAATAGCCAAGAAATGCTATTTCACCTGCACGATAAATGCCTATGATCATATAAGCAGCAAGGTCTGAGCTCTGCAAACACACAAAAGATATCAGCATTTCTTAATCCGACAAAATATGTGCTAAAGGTATAGCTGAAGTAGACAGATGGGGTTGCACTCGTTTGTCCAGTCTGTGAGGTGCTTCGGTGGAGTGGAAGTGATCCAAATCGATAGTAATAAGAGAAATGCCACCGCACACTCAGGGCTATCATGCAACCTCTTCCTCCGCAGCGCGTTCCCGTTGTTCCACGGGGGTCCTCCAAAGACCCTACACTCCATTCTGTGACTTTTTGGGACCAAGGTCCGTGGCGACCGATACGTCAAAAGATTTGGAGTCACAGTTACAATATTGATATCTCTGGATATGCTAAAATAAAAAACCTTTTATTTGCATGATATCCCTGAGTGTGCGGTGGTATTTCTCTTATTACTAAAGGTATAGCTGTCACTGCCCGCTGAGTAATGCCCAAATATCACCTATAAACACAACACACACAATAGTTTATCCTATTCTATATACAGTATGCCTTTGGCTAGTGGCTACGATCAGATATAGGAGCAAAGGTCTGTGCACAGAACACATAACATGGACATGATAGGATGATGCAAAACAGTAACGAAGATGTAAATGACCATGTCCACAAACGTGCCCTACAACGTAAGCCTAATAACAAGGTGCACGTCCTAGAGCAGGGAGACATCTTTGCTGCATATCAAGGGAAATGAAGAAAAGGAGACTTCTCACGGGGGCCGCTTTCCCACATGACCACTTTCTAACCTTGCCATTTAAAGGGATTATCCCTTGAGTTATACTAAAAAAGTCATACACAGCTAGTTGTTGCTTCCAATTATCCCCTCTGTGCTGCTACTAAACTCTTCTGCCGCATTGGACGGACTCTAGACAACATCAGTCTCCTTCCCCCTCTGGCAGCCAACAATATAGTCCCTTCTTACTTTCCTTGTAGAAGTCTTCTCAGGTAAACTGCCATTCTACTGCAATGGGCCTGCTCTGTCCCTAGCAAGCAGGGCAGAAAGCTATTTCTATTAACCAAGAGACCAGGCTGTGAGGATAGTGTCCACCAGCAGCACACAACAATTAGGTGGATGTGCACACTGCTATACACTTTGACCACCAGGTAGCACCATAAGAAGTGTCAGAACTATTCACTGAATCATTTTTTTTAAACAGCATTCAAATGGCCACAGTGTTTCATATATATGAACTATACAATGAATATGATGATTTAATGGTGGGACAGCCCCTTTAATTAACTAATTCATACATATTTCTACAACATATGTTCTATTACATGCAAATGTACGACAGCTTATCATAGGTGTGCAAACAATACCCAAAAATATACTGCTATTCTGAGATGAGACATAATCACATATGACGAGGAGGTGACACTCCGTACGCTCAGGGCTTGAAATAGACGCAACTCACAAAATGACTGCTTGTGTGCAGGTAGCTAAAGAAAGTCCCTCTGAATGCAAGTAATGTTACTGAGATTAATAAATAGTCAAATAAGTCAGAACTTACCAATCTTTACCCGGATGCCACTAAAAGTTGACTTCTTCCGACTGGCATACGAGAGAAGTATGTTTTGAGGCTTCAGGTCCCTGTGGATAATGCCCTTGCTATGCAACACCCGCATGGCAGCTGCGATCTGTTGCAGAAAGACTCGTATGGTGTCTTCACTCAAAGTTCCTTTGGCTGCATTGTAAAATATGAACAATATCTTATTTAAGCCCAAGTAAGACAATATTTATGGAGCTTTCAGGAAATGATCAAAGTGACAGCATCTTTAGCTCATAAAAGAATACAGAGAAATGGCGGCAACAATTTGTTAAAGGGGTTATCCAATATCATAAACAGCCCCCCCATAGTGACTATTCTTACCCCGCTTACTGCTCTGCTCCTGGTCCCTGCACCGCCATTGCTGCTTCTCCCTGTACACAGATAAAAACATCCGGTGTCGGGGAGGAGCAGCAAATGGCAGGCGGGGATGAGCCTCCCTAGCATCGCGAGTGACACTATGAAGGCTCGTTCCCGCCTGCCATTAGCTGCTCCTCCCTGACACCAGACGTTTTCATCCGTGTACAGGGAGAAGCAGCAATGGCGGTGCGGGAACCAGGATCAGCGGAGCCCGGCACATGGGGGGGGGGGGGGGGCTGTTTATGATATTGGATAACCCCTTTAAAGGGAGTATGTCACAGTCACAATCGGTATCAGAGCGACTCAAAGCATAACCATATCTCTCATTAAAATCCAGTCCTCTAAACCCGTATTTGCATGAAAATGAAAATGCACACGGACGCCATCTGTATTTTTTGCGGATCCGTGTTTTGTAGACCCCAAAATACATACGGTTGTGTGCATGAGACCTAAAAAGAAGCATTTGTCAGGATTAAAGGACAACTATATTTTTCTTGTGAAAATCTTATGTATTGGGGCAACTTCCCTACATGGTGGTGTGCTTACGTTGAAACAGATTTTGGAAGTGACAGGCTCCCTTTACACCCATGTAAAACATTATTTATGGGGCCATCAAGAAGATTTAGCGCTTTTCTCCTACGGTACCTTTTATCTACCTTTTTATTTAATCTCTATTCATTTTATATCTCTAGGCAGTCCACCTCATATCTTGTGTTCACGATTGAGAATGTCTTCCTTCCACCAGCTTGCGAGATTCCCAAGTGTGCTTCTAACTACAGTACAAGTACTGTATATACTTCTTTGTCCACATGGATCATGAGCAGATCCATAGTCACAGAAGGCCGTACACTAGGCACTATGGGGGACATTTACCAAGATTGCCATTTTACACACTTGTCTGTGGTGCATCTGTGAAATCTATGGAAAGTAGGTACATTTCAGGTATAATTTATAAGTTATAATAAATGTTCTATGCCGTGGGACTCACTTTTTTGGAAAGTGGCGAGCATGGAGCAGAACCACAAAAAAAAAAAAAAATGAGCATCAAGGGGGTGCATCAAAAGTTTTTAATTTTTTTTTTTTTTACACCAGCCGCTTAGAGGTTGGGTAAATGTCCCACTATGTGTTATTACAGCATAGTGTGCACCCCTATACTGTCAACCAACATAATGACAGTACAGATGCAGCTGCAGGTTACACAAGGACAATAATTTGCTAGCAATCAATTACGTTAATTAATCGGGGCAGCATGGTTACACTGACGGACGAGAAGGGCTCACCATATGTACTCATTAAGCACTATAGTATGCAAATTCCAAAGAGATGATGTGTGCAACGTGGATTGTGAGATTTGTGTAAGCGCTCATGCACACAGCCGTAGCCGTTTTTTTGCAGTCCACAAATAGCGGATCCGCAAAACACAGATACCGGCTGTGTGCATTCCGCATTGTGCGGAACAGAACGTCTTGCCATCTACAGAACAGTCCTATCCATAGGACATGTTCTATTCTTTTGTGAATACCATGGAATAAACATAAGGACAGCACACAGTGTGCTGTCTGCATCTTTTGCGGCCCCATTGAAGTGAATGAGTCTGCATCCGACCTGCAAAAAATGCGGATCGGATGCGAAAAAACACACACACAACAAAAAACCAAAAAAAAACACGGTGATGTGCATGAGCCCTACCTGTAGGGATTCATATTATATCCCTGCAGGGGAAGCAGACCAGTCTCCATTCTTTCATACCATGCAGTGTTAATATAAATGGTGGAACTGGTGGCCATTTATTGCAGAGGCTTAACAGGAGTTGTGTCACAAAGGCAACCTTTGTCCATGTGTCTCATCGTGGCACATGGAAGTCATAGGAAGAGTCCCATATCCTTCTATGAGCGAGAGCTGTTGTGGCCAAACCAGTGTGTCAATGCATTACACGGGCCGTAATTCCTTTTAATGGCTGCTGCAGTGGAAAAGTGTCTTTCTTCAATGATAGCCTACAGAAGCTGGACCCGTCATGATGATCACACCAGCTAATTTTTACAATGTGATCATCTTTAATATCTTTAGTAAGAGCTCCATAAGTGCAGCAATACGGATTGTGTCAGGGTCTGTTCAGGAAAAAAAAAAAAAAACAACACGGATGGTTTTGCACGCAAGTTCAATCCCTTTTGTCTGAGATTGCATTCAGCGTATCAGTCTTTTCTGCATGGATTCAATCCATTTTTGATGCATTTTTCACGCGCGTGAAGAAATACGGAAGTATAACACTCAACATCTCCTAGCAACCACCAGTGACAAATACACTGCATCCGGATGCAATGCATCACAATATGGCCTCATGCACACGACCGTTTGCGGAACGGAACAGGTGACCCATTGTAGAAATGCCTATTCTTGTCCGCAAAACAGACAAGAATAGGTCATGTTATTTTATTTATTTTTGCTGGGCCACGGAACGGAGCAAAGGATGCGGACAGCACACTGAGTGCTGTCCGAATCTTTTGCGGCCCCATTGAAGTGAATAGGTCCGCACCCGAGGGGCAAAAACTGCGGCTCGGATGCGGACCAGAACAACGGTCGTGTGCATGAGGCCTATAGAAGATGCTGCAATTTCCCTGAACGCAAACATGCTGCGTGAAAAACATACACAGATCCACTGGCATGTAGGATTCAGTCCGGATCCTATGTGTTCACAACAGGCATCACATCCGGACAGAAAACTTGTGTGAAAGAAGCCCTTAGGATTTGATCTTATTACTTACATGAAAAAGGAAAAACTAGTTGCTATGTTGATAAATTCAAATTTTTGCCCAAAAAAAAACACCTACTTGCTTTATAATTTCAATTTCCATCCATATAGTCCAACTATCACTAAGTAGTTCATGCCTGTACAAGTCTGTATAGGCAGCGCCAAATGAAAATAAAAAGGCATATACCATCCTCAAAGCACTAGTAACAGGGCATGAGGCCGTTTAGAACCCTGCAATACAAAAAATTCTGTAACTCCCGTTCTCCTACATATAAAACACAAAACTCTATAGAAAAATGCATACCACTACACTGCACCCCAAACACAATACACAGATTATAACATAACATAGTATGTTACCCAATACAATAAAAAAACAGGCCAGAATATAAGGGCCACATTAGCGGTGCATCAATCTTGGGGGCCCAAAAAGGAGTATACTAACATGGCAGATTAGAAGGAGTCAAGATTTTAAAAGACCACGCTTTGAGAAGGGGGCATGCCACTCAAGTCTCGAGCAGTGTACTGCCATGACACCATTTCGGAATAGATTCTGTATCCACGCTTCCAGAATTGTAGACTTCTTTCATGCAGCATTCGCCTAAAACTGCTGCTGCCAGCGCCAAACCCTGTGTGTTGCTGGGTTATGTAAGGACAGCCTTTTGGCTCTGAACACATATTACAGCAAGAGCTCGGATCCAGGACTGAGTGGCTATTCTGCATGACACAAAAAGATGCACAAACATCTCAAACTCACAAATAGCAAACCAACAGACACTTCCATTTTAACACTCCTGACAAAGAGAAAGCAGAGATCACTTGGAGGCTTGACGTTTCAAGGAGGCCGTAATGTGTGGGTACAGAGAGTGCTATGGTAGAAAGAGACTTTCCAGCAAAGTTATGTAATTCAGAAACATCGGAAACTGCTACACAGACAAGGAAAGCAAATAAACTACAGATCACACAGGATTAAAAATAAGAGAACACGTGCAAGAGTCATTAGAAGATCTCTGGCTACAGAATACAAAAGAAAGAAACTGAAGTTGTATATAACATCAGAATATAATAAAGCAGGAATAAGAGTCCATCATACTACAGCTCGATACACAATCAAAAATAGGAGATGCAACAGGGGAACGTAAACGCCACCGCACTAAGGGTAGTAAACTGGGATGCAGTCGCTACCGGGCCCAGGAGCCTGAAGGGGCCCAAAAACACTTGTGCCGAATAAGAAGACACACAAAGCACTAAGGGAAGGGGGGCCCAAGCTAAACTCTTGCACCGGGGCCAATGAGCCTTTAGTTACGCCTCCTAGTGGGAGGACTTGCGATCTACATTGGCTGGGAAGCATCCGGAACCCACAAGTGGGGATCAGGTAAATATGATTCTCTCTGCAGGTCCAGCAACGCTGGGTGGTCTGCCAGAAAGGCTCTTTAAAAGGGTTTTCCCATCTCAGACAATGGGGGCATATCGCCTAAGGCTGGGTTCAGACCTGAGCGTTTTACAGCGCGTTCCTACGCGCTGTAAAACGCTCAACAGGCAAGAACCAATGATTCCCTATGGGAATGGTTCTCACCTGAGCGTTTTACAGCGCGTACGATCGTGCTGTAAAAGGCCCGACGCCCTTAGAAGTACAGGAGCTTCTTTGGGGCGTCTTGTCGCGCGTTCCCGTACATAGACTTCAGCGGGAACACGCGACAACGGGCGTTCGCTTGTCTCTGTATGTGCGATTGCAAACGCCCGTACAATCGCGCATACAGAGCGTTCGTTCAGTACGCTCAGGTCTGAACCCAGCGTAAGGGATATTGGTAGCATTCCCTTGCCTCCATTTAGTAGTCGTGTGGCGTTTATGTTCCCTCCATGAATAGCTCCTGCAAAATACAGAGTTATTTTTTTGTTTGTGCATCCTCTAGCTTGAGAATGCAATATGAGAGAATATCATGCTGCTTCAATTGCATTCTTTTTGTGTTTAATCTAAATTAAATCCTAAAGTAAAAAATAGATTTTGGACATGGCAGAATGACAACCCCGAACAGTAGCCAAGACAATGAAGTTGGGAAAACAAGAAGCTCTTGTTACAGCTAGAGGCCTTCTTACGGGACAGGGTTCTGCTAAACAAAGGATTACAAAGCCGAGCAAGAAACGTTGAGTCCGATTTTCTTAACATAATAGTTTTACAAAAAGAGAACTAAATACCTTGTAAATAATCTGCCAAGTCTCCTCCATTGCAGTACTGTAGAAAATAAAAGCATAAAGATTGATCACAGGCAAGCCCATCTACAAGACTTGCATAATAAAACCCTGGCATGCTTGCGGACAAAGGCTCACAATCTTGTAAATATGTTTTCAGGCTTCTCATAATAACCAAATGTTCAGAGGGGTTTACAGTTCCCTTTTCTCCAGCCTTGCTAAACAAAGACTGAGCGAACGTGAAGAAAAACAAAGCACTTGTCCTCTACCCACATGAGCGCCTGTTCAGCTGCATTTGGGAACAATGATGCACTAGACAAAGATTTCAGAATCCTCTGCCTCTCTTTAAAGGGGTTGTTCAGCTTATATTATAGGATTATTCTCAGTATAGGACACCACTAAGAGATCGGTGAGGGTCGCCCACCGATCAGATGTATGGGCGTAGTAGAGTCGGCGACAGAAGTCATCTGTGTAGAGAGGGAGCTGGTTAGTACAGCACTGCCCCCACTGCAGTCAATGCAGTGATGACCTCTGCCCACTACACAATTGACCGAGCTGAGTCGTTCCCATGACCTGAACATCTGATCTACCTGGGTGCGGGATGTTGGACCTCCACTGATCAACTTACGATGGCCTGAGGATAGGCCATCATTTTGTAAAAGATGGACAACCCCTTTAAGATACCCTACAAGCAGGGGCAGACACAGATAATACATTGCCCGTGGCATGTGCAAGAACGGTATATGGGCCCCATAGACTTCAATAGCTCATCATAAAGCACCTCCTTATATCTGTCTGACAACCAACCAGTAACTGTGAGCTATGACATTAGCTCAATCTCTTAATTTTATAAACAAAAATAAGCTATTTTAGGGTCCATTCACACATCTGCAGGTGTGCAAATTGTGGATCCGCAAAACACAGACACCGGCCAGGTGTGTTCCGCATTTTGCGGACCGCACATGGCCGGCACTATGATAGAAATGCCTATTCTTGTCCATGGCTGTGGACAAGAATAGGACATGCTCTACCTTATTTGCGGGGCCGCGGAACGGAACTACAGATGCGGACAGCACACGGTGTGCTGTCTGCATCTTTTGCAGCAGCATTGAAATTAATGGGTCTGCACCCGTTCTGCAAAATTGCAGAACGGATGCGTACCCATTCATACAGATGTGTAAATGGACCCTTAAGGTGAAAGCGGGCCGTTCTCCTGGGCCCCTGTGCGCCTCTGCAGGTTGCACATCTAATATGTCCTTCCCTGCCTACAACCACAGTTATAACTGAAGAGGTTGTCTTAGAATCAACACTTCTCTATCCACAGGCTAGGGGAAGTGTTTCTGAATGCTGGGGGCTGACCGCTAGGATCCCCACAAATCATGAGAACGGAGGACCCAAAGCATCCATGCTGCCGCTCCATTCAAAGTCTATAGGACCGATGGATATGGCAGAGTAGAGCGGACAGGTTTTGATTATGGGACTTTAATACAGATTCAGCCACAAAATGGGAACAACTAGAGGGATTATTGCGGCTCAGTTGCAGGGGAGGTAGTACTTTATGCATACACATGCTCCCACTGCACACACCTACATTATTAATAAAGACATTGACCTGATGACAGACCCTCTTTTACGGCAGTAAAGCGGTTAGGATCACGTTAGGAAATAGTATAGTTAGAAATTCCCAAATTTAAGGCTATTTTAAAAAGAGAAAAATAAATCTAAAAATTCCCCATCACTGTCAGCAGAGTACGGGCATTCTGCAAATGCAGTGCTGACACAGGCCATCACGCTTTAACAGGCAATGTAACCGCGTCAGCACCGCACTGAATCTATACGGTTAATCCACCCAGAAAGTCCTCTGCGTGAGAAGCAAAAAGAAATCATTATAGTCTACGATTCATGTGGAAATAATTACATTTTATCCTTGTGGCAAAATACTGTATATTGGCATGTATGGGATCGTTCGATAAAGGATCCCATACTGAATAAACAGCTATTAAGTGATAGGCACATATATCATATGGAGCGACAGGAAAGTATATGTGTGATATTAGTTTGGTTGGGATCTGCAATAACACTCTATACCAGATAATAACGGAGCAAATAAAGCTACAAAATGCTATACTTCTTATATACCATACATGCAAACGGACATACAGTAAAAATATTTTACCTCCATGACCAAGAAAACAGAGTTGGGTAATTCCTGTAAGACAAAGAAATAAGAATACATAAGCAAAAAGGTAAGTTGACCATAAGTCTTATGACAATTCAGTTCTAGCAGAACATATCATATTCAAAAGACACTTTGCCACAACACAGATTTCAGTACCACCATATACATACCCGGTCAGGTTGGCCAAATGGGCATTTAATACTATGACAGGAGCAGAAACACAGTTCGGGCTCATTCAAATAGCCGTATGGTTTTTTGCTGCCTGTAAAAACGCAGATTTTTTTGCAGACAGTTTAGTCTGTCTGCAAAAAATTGAATGCATACGGGATATGTTCCGTATGCATTCAGCTTTTTGCGGATCCATAGACTTGAATGGATCCGTTTGGCTGATAAACATAGGACATGCTCTATCTTTTTTGAGGCGCAGTGGAACGGAACAACGGATGCGGACAGCACACAGTGTTATCCGCATCCTTTGTGGTCCCATTGAAATGAATGTGGGTGCGGAACACAACATATGGCCGTCTGAATGAGCCCTTAAAATGTAACCTATCTATTCCCAATCTGACATTAGAGGGCGCTCTCCCAGTTGCCACAGAGATAATGTCCATGGATCCCAAAAGGCTTCAGTCAGATACATACAATGTACGGCATGGTGTGAATAAAGAGAGAAATCTACAGCGGCTAGAAGGTTGCCACAGAATTCAGACTGTTGCACGGCAAGGAGGAGGATGCATGCCATGTGCTTCTACATAACTTTTCTGTATACTCCGATGGTGCAGGAGAAATCAAAACTGGTGAGAAAAAGCCACTTTTTAAAAATTTATGAGCGATACGCTAATGCATATGGCAAAATACAAAAAATATATAAAATGGCGCACAAACATATACTGGCCCTGAGAGAGGCCAAAACAACGCTTTTGGGTCTTTGTCTGAATGCAGCCGTGTGAACACATTTGGCCTATACAAACATGATGTGACATAGCCTAATTTTCCAGTTCAGTGGGGTTGGCGGTCCAACACCTGGCACCACCAATCTCACAGCATACCAAGCACAGTGTCCTACATTGTATAGTGGTTGTGCTTGGTATTACAGCCCATTCCCTTGAATGGGACAGAGTTGCACATAGGCCACGTGATCAATGAACGGGACGTCACTTGCCTAGGAGGAGTCTACAGCACTTTTCTTTAAACAGTTGATTGAAGAGCGTTCTGGGGAGTCAAACCCCCAGCAATCTGATATCGATGACCCATCTGGATGATAGGTCATCAATATTCTACACCTGGAAAACCCCTTTAATGCATCTCAGATGGGCAAGGTGTGGTAGTACTATGCATAGTTTGATTTAAACTTTTAAAGAGTATGACTGCATTGAAATGTACAAGGGTTGCCAAAGGATCCCCTCTCCCGTAAAACGCGGCAGCCACGTGCTCGCCTGATTGTTTATCTGCAGGCTTTTTAGCACGAGTTCTATTTGAATTGCATGTTAAGCCATTTGAAGCAGTGTGTTTGTAGAACGTCAGCCTACGTTCCCATGGTATGTGCGAGGAACGCAGTGTTATCTTGGGCACAGATTCCTACTGTTCTCGCTTTCCAGGAAAGAGCTTTTCTAGGAAAGTCAATTCTATGGACATAAATAAATCAGAACATGTCGGGCCTCTGAGGGCATGTGCTCACAAGCCTTGCAGCTCATGTTACAGTCTTTAACGTTCACTACCTCCACACAGCTGGATGTGGGTGACCCCATTATTCACCAGACATGTGACTCTACGGTGGCTGTATAATACCAGAGGCACTCTTCACAATGCTGGGAAGAGAATATTCCCTATGCACGCACATGCTTCATGAGAAGAGAGGCCTGCAAACTACTCAAAAGGAACATTTATTTTAACGATTCAGTACAGCACGAGGAGACTTGACTATAGATGGTTGACTACCAAACAAGTTGTCAGATCTTATCGGTGCTCGCAGAGAGTAATGCTATAATCATACAGGTAAATGGAAGCAAGGGATATGCATGAGAGAGCAGAACACAAGTCTGAATATTCCTGAAAACCATGACAGGAAAGGAGCCCGTGTAATTCATGCCCTTGCAAAAGTGATGCCGGTCGTAATGGGTACACATCATGTGATAAGGCCGTATCGCATGAGCAGAATCTCAATAAACGGAGGCAAGGGACTATCCAAAAACTGCAGCACAAGCAGTGCAATACTGTATATAGTGCTGTAGTGACTGGTGTCACTGCTGTAGGAATAGCGTTTATGATGAAAATTTGGATGCCGTACCTCTCCCCCCAGTATTAAAAAAAAAAAAAAACACCATAACACCACATAAAACAAACAGTGCCCAATGGACCATGGTTTAGGGGATGCCAACTGTGTGCCAATGGAGTACTCTTTAAAAAGCTTGCCCTGGTGTGTTCCTATTTGAAGCATTTATGATCATAGGTATGTCCCACCTCTGGGACCAGAGCCCGTAACAGTGATGGTGAAGCTTTTACAGACCGAGTGCCCAAACTGAAAGTGCCAACATGACAATCTAACCTGAATACTACAGTCTAATATAGTATATCTTCCATGTAGTTTATCACTTAGCTATAATATCCTGTCTACATTCAGTGCGCTCCCTGTGCTGTTCATAGTGCGCCCTGCGCTGATGAATGGCAGGAAAGGTCTAAGGCATATTGGTACACCATAGACTTTTTCCAGGGTGTGGGTGCTCACAGATAAGGCTCCGAGTGCCGCCTCTGGCAGCCGAGCCATAGGTTGACCACCACTGGACTATAGTAAGGAGACCCCCGTTCATGGTCAGCACATTCTCCACAGAGTTTAAAGGAGAGAAGGGGTGAAAAATAAGCACCATTCCCATAACTGTAAAATCTCTCTGCAGGGGCGGACTGGCCATAGACTTTACAGGGAAATCTCTGGATGCCCAGTGGGCCCCCTCCAAGCCCCCATCTCTGCCACTGGCTGGGTACATAATAAGCTATCAGTGGTAATTCCTCCTGTACCTGGCCAGCGACATGCCCTCCTGAATTTTACCCTGCTCCATATCTTAATCAGAGACAACTAGAAGAGGAGAAGAGAAAATGGCCGCTATTGATGGCCATCGCAGAGGGACTCTGCTGGAACAGCCTGTCGGATATATAAACCATGCCTGAGAAACACACAAGGAAATAACCTCAGTTTATAGAAGAAATCATATTTATGGGGTCTTCTCTCAAGAAAAGCATACGTTTCTATTGAGAGGTATGCATATCAAAAATGTCCTTACTCCAGTTCAGTCGAGATACTCTATATGCTGTAAATACACTCAGCTTTTTTTTTTTTTAGACTGTGCCAATCGCCCATGTGTGACTGTTACTACTCGCTTCCATGTAGACATGATTGGGCATCATGCCCAGTTTCAGAAGTAAACAGCAGAATGATGATGTCTTTCATGCTGTACTAGTGTATACTGATATTTTTCCTAACAGCCTGCACAGATATCAATGATTCCCATCCCATAGGATAAACTGCTTCCACTGGGCTTCAGATTTTTTCTGGGGAAAAAATAATAATAATGTACAGCTCTGATTTTTTCCATAGCGGTCTGTAAAACCGAAATAACTGCCTCCTCCTTTCTTCAGGGTTTGTGAACATTAGATTCAATATGAGGCCCACTGCAGAATTAAGGAGCAAGGAGAAAGTCAGTTAATTGATTCAGGTGCGTTTCAAGCTTGTCACATGATTTTGTGCCCGCACCCCCATGACAACACAACCTTGTAGTCTGGTAGCTCAGTTATCCAAAGGAACACTAACCCAATCGGATGCCGTTTTTCACTTTCTTACCAATGCTTGAAGAACAGATTCTGACTGAGTGCTTTGAGCAGCTCCATGACAACACTGAAGAGATGGAGCACAGGATGGTTTGTCATGGGGGTGCGGGCAGCTCTTAACTTCAGCCTTTTATAGATCCAAATGTGATATATTTTTTTTTTTTTCACATCTGTAAAACAAGCCGAAGTGGTTTTTAATACACATCCACTGTTAGAGATCTCTCAAGTTAGGCATCACCCTGAGTTATCCTTGCTCCATTCATTCAATTAGTATGTCTCATGCTATCAAGGCAATAAACAAAACTGTTAGCTAATTAGCCATAATGTAGTAACCTACTGTTTTGTAGAGCGATGAAAAATTACAAGTCGTTAGGAGAATGCAAGAAAACACTATGGGAATTAACAAAATTCCATCATGTGGCAGGATTTGCTTCTGCAGTACAAAATAAAAAGGGCAAAAAAGTAATTGCACCATCAGTGTAAGGCTACATGCACACGACCGTGCCGTTTTTTGTGGTCCGCAAACCGCGGATCCGCAAAAAAACGGAAACCACCCGTGTGCCTTCTGCAATTTGCGGAACGGCCATTGATATAACTGCCTATTCTTGTCCGTTTTGCGGACAAGAATAGGACATGTTATTTTTTTTTTACGGGGCCGCGGAACGGAGCAACGGATGCGAACAGCACACGGAGTGCTGTCCGCATCTTTTGCGGCCCCACTGAAGTGAATGGGTCCGCACCCGAGCCGCCAAAACAGCGGCTCAGATGCGGACCCAAACAACGGCCGTATGCATGAGGCCTTAGGGAGAGTTCACATCACCATTATTTTTCAGTCAAATAAAATATATATAATAAATCCAGAAAAAAAAAAAAAAAAAAAAAAAAAAAAGGATCCCATGCATCAGTTATGCACATTTGGCATCCATTTGAGATCTGTTTTTTTTTTTATTTTTTTTTCAGTCTCTAAAAATAAAACGGATCTCAGACGGAAATGGCTCAAATAGATGCCAAATGTGCAACAAGATGGGTTTTAAAAAAAAAAAATATAATAAGTTATGCACAGGATTTTTTTTTTCTTTTTGACAGCATC
Source organism: Bufo gargarizans (assembly GCF_014858855.1). Taxonomy (NCBI): domain Eukaryota; kingdom Metazoa; phylum Chordata; class Amphibia; order Anura; family Bufonidae; genus Bufo; species Bufo gargarizans. The sequence continues at coordinate 285,974,740 of NC_058082.1, forward strand.
CTGTGTTTTTTTCTGTTCTGTTTTTTTGATGGATCAGAAGAACAGAAAATGAAATGGAGATGTGAACCCAGCCTGAGGGCTCATTCACTTCAATGGGGCCGCAAAAGATGTGGACAGCACATTGTGTGCTGTCCGCATCTGTACTTCAATTTCACAGCCCCGGAGAAAAATGGAGGATGTCCTATTCTTGTCCGCAAGACAAGAATGGGCATTTTTAATCATAGGGATGGCTATTTGCATTCCGCAAAGTGCAGAACTGACGTGGCCGCTATCCGTGTTTTGCAGATGTGCAACATGTGGACTTCAAAACACATATGATTGCCTGAATGAGCCCTTATACAAACAAAATACTGGACCAGGGGCCATTTGTTCTAGAATGTTTATGCATATATTTAAAGAGGACCTGTTCCCTCTCTTCACTAGTCTGTTTTATTAACTAGTTGTACAATTCTGGAGCATCTTTTCCTATAACTGTAAGTTGTGCCAAGCCTCTGTCATTCCTGCAAAAAACAAATGGGTAAATTGACAGCTGGGTGTTACTATACCCCAGTGTCAAAGAGGTGTGTCCCCTCACTGTCTGATGCTGTCAGCACAGGGTAAGGCCTTAATCACTTGGTCACTGATTTCCATCAGCGATTGGGAGCCAAAACTCCCTTTGAACTGTTAATCTGCCCTTCTATGTCCTGCAGTCAGTACGGAGAATTGGGACAGTGTATGTTAGGCCCTGTTCAAATCATGTAAATGGCTTCCATTTGACATACACACTGGGACAGTGGTGGCGAACCTATGGTACGCGTGCCAAAGGGGGCACTCAAAGGCCTCTCTGTGGTCACGTGTTTCTGTGTGGGCTGGGCGTAGGGTCGCCACCTGTGGACTATTACTAATGAGTGCTTCCATTATGCTTGTGTTAAAAAAAATATATATATATTCATCTCATCCATTTGATTGCGCCGCGGGGAACACTCGCTACTCACTGGGTGCACAGGACAGGATCTGCGCTCCAGCGTGATGACATTTCGCAGCATTGACTGGAAGCAGTAGGACCTGGGAAACACCATCGCGCTAGAACACAGGTCGTTTACTGCACATCCAGTGAACAGTGAGTGTTCATGGCGGCGCAATTAAATGGATGGTGATTTTTTTATTTATTTTTCCCCCACAAGAAAAGTGGGGAAGGAAAGGAAGCATTAATAAATACTGTGGCCTCTAACGGAGAAAAAAAATAATACTGGGGGGGCCACTAATGGGACATTATTAATACTGGGGGGGCCACTAATGGGACATTATTAATACTGGGGGGCCACTAATGGGACATTATTAATACTGGGGGGGCCACTAATGGGACATTATTAATACTGGGGGGGCCACTAATGGGACATTATTAATACTGGGGGGGCCACTAATGGGACATTATTAATACTGGGGGGGGCCACTAATGGGACATTATTAATACTGGGGGGGGCCACTAATGGGACATTATTAATACTGGGGGGGGCCACTAATGGGACATTATTAATACTGGGCTGGGGGGCCACTAATGGGACATTATTAATACTGGGGGGCCACTAATGGGACATTATTAATACTGGGGGGCCACTAATGGGACATTATTAATACTGGGGGGCCACTAATGGGACATTATTAATACTGGGGGGCCACTAATGGGACATTATTAATACTGGGGGGCCACTAATGGGACATTATTAATACTGGGGGGCCACTAATGGGACATTATTAATACTGGGGGGCCACTAATGGGACATTATTAATACTGGGGGGCCACTAATGGGACATTATTAATACTGGGGGGCCACTAATGGGACATTATTAATACTGGGGGCCACTTATGGGACATTATTAATACTGGGGGGCCACTTATGGGACATTATTAATACTGGGGGGCCACTAATGGGACATTATTAATACTGGGGGGCCACTAATGGGACATTATTAATACTGGGGGGCCACTAATGGGACATTATTAATACTGGGGGGCCACTAATGGGACATTATTAATACTGGGGGGCCACTAATGGGACATTATTAATACTGGGGGGCCACTTATGGGACATTATTAATACTGGGGGGCCACTTATGGGACTCTTAATACTAGGAGGAGCCAACGTGGGGCACTCATACTGGGGACTGTGTTAAGCCACGCCCCCACAGCTTAACTTGGATGGTATTTTTCAGTATTCAGGTTAAATTGCTCTGTTGGCACTATGCAATAAATAATTAGATTTTGGGTTGCAGTTTGGGCACTCGGTCACTAAAAGGAGATCCTATAGGCATACAATAGTACACCACCTGAACTAGAAGATCCCCATTCCCTTCTTTGTGGGGTAAGGGTGGTGAGAACAGCTATTGGTGCTGAAAGGTGGTGCTCAATATGGTTATAATGGTTTTTTTTTTAGCTCCCCCACCTCATCTCTACCCAGAGGGATTACTACTCATTCAAAGGACACTGTATATTTAGATTTGCAGTCTGCGGGAGTGTGGAGTGAATGAGTTCACACTATAATTAATCTCTGCTGTCACACAGTACCTCAACAGTTTATTTTACTTATGGAGAGGAAAAACCAGCGCAAGCGCTTCTTACTGTCCTGTATCATGTGGCCTTGCACAAACAAGTCTACCAATTTTGCAGTGATCAGATTCCGCCAGAAATATATTCATCTAAGTATTGTCTGGTACTGGCATATAACATGTATACACAGTTGTTCCTGGTACAGAGCTACAGGTGCCTTTTTGGAGGTGTTTTTTTGCTCCAAAAAATCTCAAACAAAATAAATGTGGCACTTAAAATAAAAGTGTGAAACCACTACCAAAAAAAGCACTTCCAGAAAAAAAAAAAATCAGTTTCTCTAATCAAGCCTATGAGATGGACATTGAGGGTCTCTAGCAGTCAGAGAAGGTGACTTCCTATCCACACAGCAGACGCTGTAGGATCCAGTGAGTCTCAGAGGTCACATGATGCAACTGCCAAAAGTAATGGAGGCTGAAAATACATCACTAAGGGCCGCTTCACACGAGCGGATGCCGTGCGTGGCATCCGCTCCGTGAAAGAGTGCCAAGACCCGCTGCAGACTGCAGAGGCACGGAGCGGTAACATGACTGTTAATGCTCCGTGCCTCTCTGTGATCTCTTTACTACGAAATCACAGTTGTCACTGTGATTTCGTAGTAAAGAGATCACAGAGAGGCACGGAGCATTAACAGTCATGTTACCGCTCCGTGCCTCTGCAGTCTGCAGCGGGTCTTGGCACTCTTTCACGGAGCGGATGCCACGCACGGCATCCGCTCGTGTGAAGCGGCCCTAAGGGTAGTAAAAAAGCTTACTTGAAAGCAAACATCAGGATAAACAGCTTGCTACGTAAGGTCTGTGGCGTTCCAGATCTGCAGCACCTCTTCACTAGGAGGCCCCTTTATGAAAGCAAGCATTGTTTATGCCAAGGGACATGCCCATGGGAAGAAAAATCGTAAATCCTACTGATCCCTTAAAGGGGTTATCAAGTTTTATGACGACATTTTTATCTGCCCAGACTACACCAAACACTGCATATTTTTTACCCCTTATACCGGTTTATCAGGTCTACGCTTTCCTTACCCTTTTCTCAGCATCACTGCATTCTGGCAGAATGTTTACCTGCAGAACTTGTTGTTCCCATCAGCTTTCTGTATTTATTTATTTTTTGGTTTGTTTTTTACCAAACCCAGCATGCTTTGCAGTATAGCGTTTCACAGGGCATGCTCCTCCTAGAGACTAGGGAGAGGAGATGTACAGGGGCTGTGACAACTGCAGAATACTGGAGAAGGCCCTTTAGAAAACATTACAGACCAAGCAAGCTGGGTTTGGTTCGTAAACCCAGCAAGAAGCTGATGAAAACAGGAGGTTCTGCATCCACACGGCCGCTACTGCATCTCCACATCGTGTGGATACAACCATCCGGCGATAAGGGGGGCAGCCACTAGCAGGCCGTGACGGGACCCATCCTCCCTAGCATCTATTCGAGGGGCCCGGGCAATGAAGGGGTCATTATAGGGGTTGGATAACCTCTTTAACTTAGATCAGTACACACAGCCGGAAGCACTGCCTTGTATCCTGCCACAGGTAATGCAGCAGAATCTTAGGGCAGAGCTGTCGATCATACTGCAGAGGCCCTACCCATTTTAAGGTTTCATCACAAACTCCCTAGTGGCCACTGCAGAGTATTACATTACTTTACATGAACTGTTATATTGTGACAGAAAACACTTTGCCCATTTTCCTGTCTGACCGAGTTCTAATTTTGTCTAAAAGTCATTGGCAATGGAGATCTGTTCCGTTAATGGTAGCCTGTAAAAATATTGGCAGTGCTTACTGTTGTAATAATGTCAAGGCCATGTGCAATATACTGGCAAGCAATAGGTGCTCTCCAAGCCAAGTCACAAAGGGTACGGCAAGTCTCCAGCCTTGTGTTCTGATTTCAACTGGATGGTGGCTTTCTAAACACTCACTTGGCCTTATGATTTTGCAACAAGTCGCCTAACCCCAAAACACTTACCTCTACACAGCCATAAAATAACACCACTAGTAATGGAGATATAAAACATAATGCAAATAAACTGTCAAAAAAGGAACTTATCAAGGAGGGGAATAGAGTCTGCAATGGCCCACTTCATACCAAATTTGTCCAATATCACAAATTTGTCGAACTCTTTTCTGTCAATCATGGCCAAGAAAAGAAGTTGAAGGAGAAAGCAGGTCAAGGATTTGTGCTGCTCTCTGTCAGTCTATTGGAGTTATGTGAAAACTTCTCCAGATAGGTCATCAACATCAGATTGATGGAGGTCCAACACCAAGCACCTTGACTGATTAGTTCTATAAGGCAGCAGTCGCACCGGAAACCATACAGTGAATGGAGCTGAAAGCAGGAGACACTATTCACTGTGTAGTGGCCGTGCTCAGCTCCCACTTATGTGAACTGGAGCAGAGCCTCAGTAGGCCAGCACCAGAAACTACATAGTGGACGGGGCCTTCCATCCACTGTATAGTTTCAGGCACAAATGGCTGCCCGAAATAGCTAATATATGGGGATGTTAGACCACCACCACTCTGATATTGATGCCCTTTCCAGAGGATAGTCCATTAAAGTCTAAGTAGCAGAATAGGTTTTCATATAAGGCCCCTTTTTCACACTTGCGTTGTCCAGATCCGGCATAGAGTTCCGTCGTCGGGGCTCTATGCCGGAAGAATCCTGATCAGGATTATCCTAATGCATTCTGAATGGAGTGAAATCCGCTCAGGATGCATCAGGATGTCTTCCGTTCCGGAACGGAATGTTTTTTGGCCGGAGAAAATACTGCAGCATGCTGTACTTTTTGCTCCGGCCAAAAATCCTGAACACTTGCCGCAAGGCCGGATCCAGAATTAATGCCCATTGAAAGGCATTGATCCGGATCCGGCCTTAAGCTAAACGTCGTTTCGGCACATTGCCGGATACGACGTTTAGCTTTTTCTCAATGGTTACCATGGCTGTCGGGACTGCTAAAGTGTACTGTACTGTATTTTCACTTTACACTTAGTCTGATCAGACTTTTGCCTTTAGCAGAAGTCTGATTAGACTTCGCCTTACCATGGCAAGCCGGAAGCCTGTGAAGGCGGTGGGTGATGGGGAGGGAGAAGGGCCCCCTGCCTCTGTGATCCTGTCAAAAATCAGGGGCTAAAATGGCACAGCAGCCGCCGGTGGGAGAGGGAGGGAGCTCCGTCCCTGTTAACCCCTTCCATACAGCGGTCCCTACGGACTGCGGCATGGAAGGGGTTAAACGGCTGACATCACAGCACAGATGTCAGCCGTTTCAAGCAGAGTGTCAGCTATGTGCTGACACTGCTAAAACTGCTCGGCCATCCTGGAAATGTGAGGGGGCGGGCGGGATGATCGCGCACCCACCCCCTGCACAGCCCGCCGACACATAACAATGAGGGGGGGGGTTTAAAAATGAAAATATCTGTCATTTAGAAGCTTGCGAAAGCGCTGCAAACCGCAGGTCTGAATTGACCTGCTATTTGCAGCGATTGCGGATATAGGGGGGGGGTCACAGGATCCCCCTCGGCATTGTCACACACTGTGTCCTTAAGTACCGGGACATCAGGGTGCACCTGTGCACCCTGTGTCCCCAAGAGGCGAAATTGGTCTGCATGGGTTATCACAGAAGGAAGCCTCTTCTAAAAGGTAATGTACAAGAAAGCCCGCAAACAGTTTGCTGAAGACAAGCAGACTAAGGACATGGATTACTGGAACCATGTCCTGTGGTCTGATGAGACCAAGATAAAAAAAAAATGGTTCAGATGGTGTCAAGAGTGTGTGGCGGCAACCAGATGAGGAATACAAAGACAAGTATGTCCTGCCTACAGTGAAGCATGGTGGTGGGAGTGTCATGGTTTGGGGCTAGATTAGAGATTCCTGCTGTGGGGAGCTACAGTTCATTGAGGGCACCATGAATGCCAACATGTACTGTGACATACTGAAGCAGAGCATGATTCCCTCTCTCCGTAAACTGGGCCGCAGGGCAGTATTCCAAAACAATAACAACCTCAAACACACCTCCAAGACGACTAATGACTTGCTATAGAAACTGAGCGTAAAGGTGCTGGACTGGCCAAGCATATATCCAGGCCTAAACCCTATTAAGCATCTGTGGGGCATCCTCAGACAGAAGGTGGAGGAGCACAAGTTCTCTAACATCCACCAGCTCTGTGATGTCGTTGTGGAAGAGGATTCCTTTGGCAACTGTGAAGCTCTAGTGAACCCTATGCCCAAAAGAGTTAAGGCAGTGCTGGAAAACAATGGTGGCCACACAAAATATTAACACTTTGTGCACAATTTTACCATTTTCACTTAGGGGTGTACTCACTTTTGTTGCCAGCGTTTTAGACATTAATGGCTGAGAGTGGAGTTATTTTGATGGCACACCAAATTTACCCTGTTCTACAAGCTGTACACTGACTGCTTTACATTGTATCAGTGTCAGATCTTCAGTGTTGTTCCATGAAAAAATATAATAAAATATCTTTAAAAAAATGTGAGGGGTGTACTCACTTTTGTGAAATACTGTACCTCATAAAAAAAAAAAGACTAGTTTACTGTCCACTGCTGCCAGGGACCTCCAGCAGCAAAGTCGTTAATCTCTAAAGGACAGGTTAACATCTCTACCTAGTCACTGGACTGAAAATAGGACACTGATCCTATGAGAAGTCTCATGACAAACCTCCAACAATCTGGAAGTGCTCCAGGCGGCACGTGTCCCAGCGCTTGCTAAACACTGAGCATGGAAAGAGCCAAGTGACTTGCAAGTGCACATATACCATTTCAGACAGTCACATGAGATACTCCCAAGGTCAGCTGGAAGCCACAGGAAGCATATATTTCCAAGGCGAGTGCACATCTCTGAGCAACAACACATTAAATAAATGTGACATTAGCCTCAGACTACTTCTTTCCAGACGTTTAGATCAGTGGAATATTTGCAAGAGTAAGTATTTTAAGGCGTCTTAACACATGTTCTCCTCAAGTGTGATGCAGCGTATGCATGTGAATGTGCATTTTTTGCGGATCGGATGTGTACCTATTCAAATCAATGAGGCCGCAAAAGATGTCCTATCCTTGTCCGCTTTGACTGTTTATATAGACTGCAGCAGAGGTCGCACTACGTTTTTTCCAGAAGAGTACAAATACTCCTCTTAACAATTTTGAGGAGTATTTTTAGCCGAGGAGGAGTAGGAATTTTGCGGTAATTCATAAATATAATGCAGAGGCCCACATAACGTTATAAGGGCTGATATTTCTGCAGGAAAACCATTGCTAGTGTCCCATGCAGAAATAAATGTAGACCTGACGCTGCCATACACGGCGCCCACCTGACACTACTATATACATATTACATACACAGCTCTACCACATGCCCATTAAACAGATAGTTTACTATATACACATTGCACACACAGCTCTGCTACATGTCCATTAGGCCTCATGCACACGACCGTTGTTTTGGTCCGCATCCAAGCCGCAGTTTTTGAGGATCGGGTGCGGACCCATTCACTTCAATGGGGCCGCAAAAGATGCGGACAACACTCCGTGTGCTGTCCGCATCCGTTGCTCCGTTCCATGGTCTGCAAAAAAAATAAACTTGTCCTATTCTTGTCCGCGATTTGCGGATAAGAATCGGCAATTATATTAAAGGCTGTCTGTGCCGTTCCTCAAATTGCGGAACGCACACGGACGCCATCCGTGTTTTGAGGATCTGCGATTTGCGGACCGCAAAACACAACGGTCATGTGCATTTAGCCTAAAAGCTGAGATTTATTTTGTAGAGTGTCCCTTTAAATGAGAATAATTAAATGGCAGGGACTGCAAGCAGTCCAAAAAAAAAAAATTAGGACTGGTTTCCTTTAGGCCTCATGCACACGACCGTTGTTTTATTCCGTGTCCGCAGTTTTTCGTGAATTTCAACTCGGCTAATGCACCGTTTGCCATCCGCGTCCCTGATCCGTGGTTCCAGTCCGTCAAAAAAAAATAACCTGTCCTTTTCGCGGAAAACGGTTTGCGGACCCAAGTCAATGGGACCGCTAAAAAACGCGGAGGCACACAAGATTGTCATCCGTGCGTCTGTTTTTTTCCTATTATTTGCATTGCAAACCTGTCTTAGACTTTTTTGTACATTCCTTTATGTCTGGCGGTCCTCCAAAAATAAAGGAAGACGTACGGAAACAAAAACGAAACGGATCACGGAACAACGGAACCCCATTTTGCGGAACAGAACACAACGGTCGTGTGTATGAGGCCTTAAGAGCATATATTTTCTCCGTTCCGTGGTCCACAATTTTTTTTTTTAAATAACCTGTCCTATTCTTGTCCGTTTTGCAGACAAGTGTAGGCAGTTATATCAATGGCTGTCTGTGTCGTTCCGCAATTTGCGGACCACAAAACACACAACTGTCGTGTGCATGAGGCCTTACACAGATAGATCTACTGTCTGCACATTACACACAGAAAACTGTACAATAGACTGGTTACACTGACATAGCCCTGCTTTATACACACCTATTCATAAAGTACCTCTCCATTCTCCACCAGCACAGTCCTACACAGTGCCTATGTTCCCCTAACTCCTCCCACACACATGGCTGATCACATGACTGTGATATCACCACAGGTCCTGTAACCACAATGTGGTCTGGACCTGCTCCTGGTAAGAGAGATGTCTGTGAAGGGCGGGGCTTCATCTGTGCCGGACCTGGCAGCTTCTGATACAGCGCTCCTGACTAGAAAAAGTCCATGCGTAAAAATATAGACAAGTCTTTTTCCAGGGAGTAAAATGGCCTGAACAGGCGTCTATGACGCTTGTACAGGCGTTATTGCGACCTCTGGGCGGCAGGACATTCTGTTGCGCTAAATACGGAACGCACACTGCCGATATTTGTGTTTTGTGGATCACAAAAAACGTCTACGGCTGTGTGCATGAGTTCTTAGGCTGAAATCCCACAAAGACTTTAAGGCTGAGTTCACACGAGCGTGACAGATTAGGTCCGGATGCGTTCAGTTAAACTCGCACCATTTTGCAAGCAAGTTCAGTCAGTTTTGTCTGCAATTGCGTTTAGTTGTTCAGTTTTTTCCGCGCGGGTGCAATGCGTTTTTCACGCGCGTGATAAAAAACTGAAGGTTTACAAACAACATCTCCTAGCAACCATCAGTGAAAAACGCATTGCATCCGCACTTGCTTGCAGATGCAATGCGTTATTAACGCAGCCCCATTCACTTCTATGGAGCCAGGGCTGCGTGAAAAACGCAGAATATAGAACATGCTGCGATTTTAAAGCATTGCAGAAGTGATGCATGAAATAAAAACGCTCATGTACACAGACCCATTGAAATGAATGGGTCAGGATTCAGTGCAGGTGCAATGCGTTCACCTACTGCATTGCACCCGCGCGGAAATCTCGCCCGTGTGAACGCAGCCTTACTGCACTTTTTCACCAACATGCTCGGCCACTCAGTCACCGTAAAAAGGTTTTTGCGTTTAAAATCAATATCGCATCCATACACCCCATATTCTACTCCCCACGGACAGCCAGGAAAAACAAAGGCACTCAGCACCTTCTAGGGATTACCTAAAGTAGACTATCCATTTACTGAGGATTTCCACCCAAAATATACAATTGGTCATATATTACCACGTTAAATGCTAGAACAGTAGCCAAATTTTGATAACATTTTTTTTACATGCATGGAGACATTTAAATTTTTCTATTCAGTCGTGGCAAGTGACAACAAGAGCACTGGCCACATACATAAGATACCGGCCAGCCAAACGATGGGCCGGATAACAGCCAGCTGCCCTGACACCACCGTACAGATGCACATTTGGCCAAGCATGCATGTATTCTGAATAAGGGGACAGGAGAAAGCCAGTCAGATACTTCTGGTGGTAGCCTGTCTTCCAGAGAACAAAAGGATCAGGCATACTGGAATCCAACTGTCCAAATCTCATTTCTCCCCACATCTACTGTTGGGAGGAGGCCCACCTACAGTACATATTTGATGTCTTGCTGGTCCCGCTGAAATCGCCAAGTTCAGCTATGTCTCTATGGGCGTGTTCACCTCTGAGTTAAAGAGGACCTGTTTTCTCTCAGATATGTTTGTTTTAGCCAAAGCAAACAAGGACTACAAGTAGCAGCACACTGCCATGCGCAAAGAGCAAAGACACATGCAAACAATAGGAACATGCATACATGGAAATTACATTACTGCTATACTGACTATGTGAAAATTAGAAGCTCTTTGCTCACATTGTTGATCAAAAATATGTCGGACCCTCTACCAGTGAAAAGGTGGCTTCTAATGGGACCCACGCCAACAGTCTTGCATCTCCTAAGCTTTTGGCCTACAAATTCCAGGGTGATGTAGAATCCAGCTATGGGATACTCTGATTAAAAGCCCTGGGCAGAAGGGCAAGAGATGGGCCTGCAATCCATCAGCGGTGGTCGTGTTTGCACACTATAGGAAAAAGCGCCGGCCTATGTGCACTCCAGCAGTCCCAGCCACCAGAGAGACTGGTGCCTTTTCCTATAGAGTGCAACCACGACCACTGCTGCTGGATTACAGGGTGGTCGGAACCATGGAAACGAGCAGTGTATAATGTGATGGAAAAATGAATCCAGCCAGCAAAGGAGGCAGTATGGACAAGTGCCTTGTATTAACTTTCTCTACATGATAAATGCCACTTGCTAAAGTGAGACAACCCCTTTAACGAAGTCCAGACACAATAGTATTGTATGGAGAAGTTTAAAAAAAAAAAAGGGGTAAGAAACCTCCTTCCCCCCCCCCTATCACTTGTGCAGGAATAAAGTGTTTTTCTGGTTTTATCCAGGTCTGATCGTGTGCTTGCCGATTAGAGGGGATTATATACGCTCAGGCCCAAAGTTACGTAATTTAGAAGATTTATATACACAGCTCACACAACATGACAGGGAATGCAACTAATGGCCTTCCGTTGTCTGAATCTGACATTCTCTTTCCTGGGAACAGATCACCATGTACAGTGATGCATCCGCACAGGGCTCGGGGGAATTCTACCGAATAATCAATCCCTGAAAATAATGCTTGTTTTGTAAAAAAAGATAAAATCTCCAGGAAAAAAATGTAACCCACAGGGAACTTCTACTGGCTTCAAATATCTGTGTATTTATGACCAAAATAAGCAGACACTCTACTCTCTAAAGTCATTTCACTTTGATCATGTCAGTAATTCCAATTAGCAACCACAACCGGAACCCAAGAAATCCCTGGAGATCCACGGCCTCGTAGTCTGCCGAGGGCCAACTGGATGCCTCTAATTCTACACATATTCCATTAATGTCAGGTAGGTGAGGGGTCTCATGTCTGGGACCCTGAAAGAGAAGAGAGAGCAGCCACCCGCTGCCGGAGCTCTGAAAATAGAGAAGCTCCAGCTCCGCTATTTCAGTCAATCCTATAGTGGTGAATGCAGAGGTATCCGCGATTGTACAGTGTATTTTCCATTCACTGCTATGGGACTTCCAAAATTAGCCAAGTATATCTTCGGAAATCCCATAGCGATGAACGGAGAACATGCCAAGCAGGCGCGGTGTGCTCTCCTTCACTTCAGGGGCCAGGCAGATGCCAGGCATAGGACCTGCACCTATCTGACACTCATGGCATATCTTAGTGATCTGCCTTCAATGTTCCAAATGGGCCAAGCCTTTTAAGCCCAAATTCCCCCAAAATTTTAAATGCTAAATCGGCCCCAAAGTGCCTCATGGAGCAGCCGCCAGGCTTGGTACCATCTTGCCATATGCACAATGCTTTATCTGCAATTCATAAGGTTAGTACTGTAATCTGTTCGGCTACCGCACCTACAGGGAGGTAGGAAAAAAAAAAGAAGCCCATTCCTGTCTCATAATGGCTCAAGAAGGTCCTCCTTGCAGACTTTCTTGTTCAGAAAACCACAAGCTCAAGCTATAGTAAGTGCGTGGGGAGCTGACTAGTATTAGCAATAGACATACCTTAAGGCAGATCGTCTTAGGCCCCTTTCACACAAACGATACGGATTGGCTCCGGATGCGTTCAGTGAAACTCACACCATTTTGCAAGCAAGTTCAGTCAGTTTTGTCTGCGATTGCGTTTAGTGTTTCAGTTTTTTTCCACGCGGGTGCAATCTGTTTTGATGTGTTTTTTCACGTGCGTGGAAAAAAAAACTGAAGGTTTACACACAACATCTCCTAGAAACCATCAGTGAAAAAACGCATTGCATCCGGATGGCAGCACTAAAGCCCCATTCACTTCTATAAGGCCAGGGCTTTGTGAAAAACACAGAGTATAGAATAACATGCTGCGATTCTCATGCAACGCGGAACTGATGCGTGAAAGAAAAAAGCGCTCAGGTTCATAGATCCATTGAAATGAATGGGTCGGGATTCAGTGCGGGTGCTATGCGTTCACTTCACGGATCGCACGGAAACTCGCTCGTGTGAAAGGGGCCTTAATAAGAGGGTAATATGAATGGATTCCTTGGTCTCTCATTGTAAACAGTAACATCTATTCGTACACATAGCTTACCTGGACATCATAAAGAGCCACAATGTTTTCATGCTGCAGCTCCTAGAGGAATACAAAAAGACATAGGAGACAAGTTATTACCAATATTACAATAGAAATAACGGTTTTACAACAATGAAAAAAGGGTGCAGGCCTGTGCCGACAATGCAGCCATCTTAGGCGCTCTTCATAAATCCATTTATTCATAAGGGATTCCATGGTGTTCTCTCGGAACAGATACCAATGCTGCCCGATGGACCCCAATGTAAAATGGGGTCCGTCCAGGTTCTTTTCTTATAATAGAAAGACCACCATTCTTCCAGCCATGAGACACAGCTCAGACAGCAGTGTGAACAGGGTTACATGGCAGTGAATGGGGGGCATAGGTTAGAGAAGGGCAGAGCATGTGCCCTGCGTGATGTGTCTGGGGGAAGGGATCAACAAGAATTAAAATGGCTGTCTGTAGAAAAGTCAGTCTGATGGTTTAGTGTAGGGATTTTTAGTTGTTTTTGGACATGATCTGACATATGCCATTGTAAGTATTAGGGTACAGCCATACGTAGGGAGTCCGCTTTGAATTTTGAGCTATGGAAAATTTGCTGCGCATCTGGTTAAACTCTGCACCGAATCATGTGCAAACGCTGCAGATTTGCCGCAGAATGCCGTGCAAGAGGTGAAATCTGCTGGCAGATGCCCGTAACCTAAATTAATATGTTGCCGATTTAAAATCCACATTGCAAGTCAACGGTTTCAAATCTCATCCGCTTTGCTACCTTACAACGATGCAGATTTGCTGCATGCAAATCCAAGCCGACAAATCTGCAGCGCTTACGCAACGTGGGAACGTGCCCTAAAACAACCACCCTTTTACATCAGCTACTAAGGGGTTCGCTATACACTAGTGCGGGGATCGGCAACCTCCGGCACTCCAGCTGTTGTGAAACTACAACTCCCAGCATGCTCCATTCACTTCTTTAGGAGTTCTGAGGACAGCCGAGCCAGTGTGCATGCTGGGAGTCATAGTTTTACCACAGCTGGAGTGTTGGAGGTTGCCGACTCCTGCACTGGTATATGGTCTGCCATAATCCCAAAAACTGGTTTGATGGAGGTGCGGTTGTTAATTTGGCACTGCGATGGGCATCCCTGTATGCATTTAAGACCTTCATACAGCAGCAATGTATTTTAGTCTAGAGACGCCGTGGGACTGTGAAGTAGTAAATTGATTAAATGGATCTGAAATCTGAAAGAATACCAATGTCTCTAAAAGCCATGCAACATTTCGACCCACCCTCCCATCCACCTACCCCAGGGGATAAATAAGAAATGTCGTTTGGATAGATTCAGACACTTGCATTGTGCCCTGCGGCTTGGACGGCTGTTAAATGAAAGATTATTGATCGCCATGGTAACAGGAATGTCAGTAGATGCTGACAGTTTCCTTGACATGATCCATTAACACCGCACTTACGGTTGGCTCTGGGTATACAGCTGGTCAGCATATACATAAAACACATGCACAGCAGAAAAAAATAAATCATAGACATGTTGGATAGTAGTCGGTCAATGTTGAGTTTGGTAATTAAAGAGGAGCAAACAATTCTTCCCTACATCTTCAAGGGAGACGTTCTTTGCAACAAGAAATAGGCGCCAGACTAACATAGCACCACACACTGTATAGTGGACAGAGCTGGTTACTGCAGCACTGCTTCCAGTGGAGTACACCGTAGACGGAGCTCTGTAGCGTTGGCAGTCGGACCCACACTGATCTGATATTGATGACTAGGGATGAGCGAAGTGAGCTTCGGTTCCCAGATTCAAAATCGAAATCAAAAATTAATTTTAATGCTGTGCGGAGATCCGTCTGCGTACAACATTAAAACGTATGGGCACCGGCAAGGCAAAATGAGTTCGGCGAGTTTGCGAGACTTCGAAGCCTACCTCGGAACCAAGTCTTAAAGTGGTTTTCAAGTTGAAAAAAAGTTTTCAGCGAAGCGACTTCGGATCTAGGATCCGAAGCTCGCTTCGCTTATCCCTATTGATGTAGCATAGGCAGTCAAATTAAAAATACCAGAGAATCCCTTTAAATGTTCACTTGCTATGAGACGACATAGCCTTGCAACGCTCTATGTATCAATTTGCTGATTTAAAACTTTAAATATGCTGGTACGATTCTGGCCATGACCCCTGCCTTAGTCCTAAGCACTTATGACAACTTCGAGGTAAGAAAAATTGCAAATTATGGCTCAATTATGGCTTGCACCATAATATGCTGTAGTTATGGTTTTGTATGGAGTTGTAATAGGGCATTGATTTCAGTGGAGAGTAGCTTTGTACATACAGCAGCCGCCATGCATAAAGCCTCTGTGCACCCCTTTGGAAGGTTATTTTAATGATTCAGCGTAGACCCTGACTATATAACCGATTTGCAGTATAAAAAGGTCATCGGTATCTGATCGGTGAGGGGCCGTCACTAGAGATCCCTGCCATTCAGCTGTTAGAGAAGGTGACGGCGCTCGCAGATGCTCCTTGTACACGGGGGAAGTGTTATCAGTGATTGTGTAAATGTGCATAAACAGGTAGCTGTTATTCACTGATAGTTGTACATGGGAAAGTGTTATCAGTGATAGCAATCTCTGTGTAAGGGTCCATTCACATGTCAGCAAGTGTTTTGCGGTCTGCAAATTGCGGATCTGCAAAACACGGACACCAGCCATGTGCGTTCCGCATTTTGCGGACCGCACATGGCCGGCACTATAATAGAAATTCCTTTATTTGTCCGTGGCTGCGGACAAGAATAGGACATGTTCTATTTTTTTGCGGGGCCGCAAAATGCGGTCCGCATCTTTTGCCGCCCTATTGAAAATGAATTGGTCCGCACCCGTTCCGCAAAATTGCAAAACGGATATGGACCCATAACGCGGTTAAGTGTGTATACATAGATAGCAGTCAGTCACTGATAGTTGTACACAGGGGAGGTGTTGTCGGTGATGGATAGCATTCTCTCTGTAAGTGTGTATACATAGATAGCTGTACAAAGGGGAGGTGGTATCAGTGACGGATAGCATTTTCTCTGTAAGTGTGTATACATAGGTAGCAGTCAGTCACTGATAGCTGTATGTAGCGGAGGTGTTATCAGTGATTAGTAGCATTCTCTGTATAAGTTTGAATACATAGGTAGATGCAAGACACTGAGTTGTACACAGGGGAGGTGTTACCAGTGATTGATAGCATTCTCTGTGTAAGTGTGTATACATAGATAGCTGTCAGTCACTGATAGCTGTACACAGGGGAGGTGTTAACAGTGAGTGATAGTATTCTCTGTGTAAGTGTGTATACATAGCTAGCCGTCAGTCACTGATAATATCTCCCACGTGTACAACCGAGCTAAAAAAAAAAAAAAAAAAAGCTGAAATTTTTTATGTATAAATTCTAACTTTTAATATTTTCCCGCAAAACTATATATCAATTTGTTCAGATTCTCCTGCTCTATAACATGCTGTCTACATATTGGACTGGTGATGACAGGTCCTCCTTAATTCCCCATCAGGAATATGCTACGCTGGTACATAAGTGGACTCCGCTAGCTCGTTACCACCCAAAATTTCTGTAGAACGTCATAACCAGGCACTGAAGCCTAGTGAGCAAGGACTGAACATACAATTTGTTTAGATCCATTTGAATTACAGAAGTCTCCAGATATATTCAACACTCAAAGGCAAATCACACCTAAGGCGTTCCAACTGTTTAGCAAGTTGTCACCCCATCAAGACACTCACTAATGTCATTTTCTGCCATGAAGTTAGGAGATATTACAAATTGAGAAACCCCTGAAATGTACGAGTCGCAAGGCAATTCCATATCTCTCTCACCGCTGCATAATACTGACATAATACGCTTTATGTGTTATGAGAATGTTTAGTTAGGCGTTCCGAGTGTATGGATTGTAGACGAAGAGAACATATCCTCGATTATAGCACATTACACAACTGTTTACACTACTGAACAATCAGTTGTCAGAAGGCCAAGATTCCCGATATTCAAGGCGTAGAAGGAGGCTGTAAAATTCTGAAAATATATTATGACTTGTGACCAAGAGAGAGGGGTGGAGAGGTGCTTGCATAATTCTCTCTGTGTTTTGGAATACATGAAGAAAGACTCCCACGTCCTCAGCCCCGGCAGTTCAAAATAGTAAGTAGATTGCTGGCAAGAATATCAGACAACATGCCCAAACTCCTGCCTCTGGATGGATAACAGGATTCATAGTTACTGTATGTAAGCGTTATATACCCTTCAAGATACCATGTAGCTGATATCAAATTGTTTTATGATGAGGCTGCAGCAATTCTCTCATGCCTATCCCAACATCTTGGTATCTAGTTTGAAGTAGCAGAACAGGGGAAGGTGGGGACTAGCATATTCCAGACTCCTTTGGTGCTACAAAAGGCCTAGGCAGGTAAAAAAAAAACCATCCTGGCGTTTCCCTTTAAACCCTCATTGGTGGTTTAGTCTACACATCATCTACTAGTGGTAGCAGCAGTTTGCTACTATAACTGTGGACTTTTCAAGGCAGTGTTAGACTACCTCCGGGTACTCTCATAGGTATGCCACCATGGCCTCCTTGCACGCTTGAATTAGCATACAAGGGGTAGAGGGGATGTAAATGAGCCCTTAGCAAGCTCTGCCTCTAATGCCACCAGATGTAAGGTAGCTATCCTACAAGCCTTTAAACTGGCCTTGAGACATGACTTGGATAATAATTAAGCCAGCACCTTATCTGCAGACAGCTGTTTTGGGGTGATTGCCCCTCATCAGTGCAGAGCAGAGGGGCAATCACTCTGAAAAAGCTGTCTGCAGAAGAGGTGCTGGCTTTATTATTATCCAAGTCCTGGATAATGCCAGTTTAAAAGGTCAAACATTGACTTAGAGGATAGTTACTTTACAACTGGTGGCATCAAAGGCAGAGCTTGCTAAAAGCACATTTGCATACCCTATTCCCAGAATTCTAGAGGAGCGTTTTCTGGCCTATAAGACTCCTCACGCCATTTGGGAGCTCCCCAAAAAGGAGATATAGTATCATACAAAGGGTAGGCAAAGACACTGAGATACACAAGCACACATGCACTCCAGGAGTTAGCAGTTCAATCTCTTTCTTTGGAGGTTTCCATTTAATATATAAAATGGGCACCAGAAAGAAAAAAATAAGAAAAATACTGTGGCAGGATATATAGCATTTCATACAAATAAGAGGGTTGTCTAAACTAGACCACAGGTCTATAAAGTCCCCAGATGCTAAGCTTATTTCATGTCTGCCCCCCGTGACCTGTTAGGGGAAGTGGCTGGCTACTCTTCATCTGACCCGTAGGGTACAAAGGCAGTATGTGGTGCCCATTAACAGTAGGACATCCATGAAATACAGACATGTGCCAGGGCCTCCAAAGAGAGGAAGACACACTCTGCAGCTGCCGAAAAGGTCATGGTTACAAAGAAGCAGGCACCCCGTTCATATTCTGAATGGCAAATATGACATTATGCCATGATAAATACCCCAAAATTGTAGATTACAGCGTTAGAAACTAGTACATTAGTAAAATGCTGAACAGAATCCGACAGGGGACACAGCAAGGACTTTTGGAGTCATCTGGAGATCAGACAAGACTAAAAGGCAGACGTTGATGACTGTCTAAATGAAATGAGAGTTAAAAAAACATAAAAAGGGACCGTTAAGGGCTGAATCTGGCACCGCATCATACAAATTTAACCTAAATCAATGATAGGAAAGATGTCCTCATAACCTGTATGTTCTTTCTATTACCTGCCCAATCTATCCAACGAGGAAGCCTATATATTCAAGTTACAACCATAAAGGCTGAATACATCGAAATGATACAGTAAAAATCCAAGTGGTGCACTGCAACATGTAAGAAAATAGCTTTTCATATTTCCAGGCTACAAATCCTTTCCTGAATGTGGTTTATAAATTGGAGCATAAACGACATGAACTCCACAAGAACTCTGAAGGCATCTTGCGCGATCATTTAAGTCCTGCAAGTAGTAAGGTGGGTCCTCTATAGATCGGATTTGTTTTTCCAGCACATCCCACAGATTCTCGATTAGATTGAGATCTAGGAATTTGGAAGCATGTAAATGACTTGGACTCGTCATGTTCCTCAAACCAGTCCTGAACAATTTCTGCAGTGCAGCAGGCGCATTATCCTGCTGAAAGAGGCCACTGCCATTAGGTAAAAGTATTTTCCATGATGGAGTCTGCAACAATATTTAGGTTAGATGGTTTCTAGCATTCATGTGGATGTTACTGTGACACATACCATGGTTTTTCTGCAAAGAATGACCCAGAGCATCACACTGCCTCCCCTAGCTTGCTTTCTTCTCCACCAGTACATGCGCCAAGATTGAAACCTACTTTGGCCCCTGAGTAGATTTCAGTTATCATTTATACCAGAAAACAGGAGTAAGATGTTAGTGCATCCTGGTGCCATCATCTTCCCAAATTAGGCCGCTCACAGAGCTTTTTTTTCTGTGTAATTTCGAAGAGGACAGCTGTACTGAAATTTTGCCGAAATCCCGCCCGCAGCCACATCCTTTCTGTCTGCCATTCGTTTCATTGAGAGGCAGCAATGAAAGTTGCGGAGCGGAGGTTTAAAGCGATCCTCAGTGCTGCCTCCTATTGAAATGAATACGAGGCAGAAACCACGCAGTTGATAGCGAAATTTCAGCATGGGTGTCCACCACAAAATTCCAAGATGCCGTGTGAACATACCATAAGCAATTCACACTCACCTGGACACCCACATGATGTAAAATAAAACCTGGTTCATCAGACAAGGCCACCCAGTTCTCCGTGGTCACATTGAAAGAGGTTTGGCAATGGACAGGGGTCAGCATAGACACCATGACTGGTCTACAGGTACACAACCCCATACAAAGCAAGCTGTAATACTGAACACCTATCTATCATAGACAGTATTACGTTGTTCAGCACTTCAGTGCTAGAGAAGCTCTTCTGTGGTCTTGGACCAGACTGGAGAGCCTTCAATCCCCACGTGCATCAACTAGCCTGGGGTGACCATGACCCAGTTACTGGTTCACAAGTTGTACCTCCTTGGACCACTTTTGTAGGTACTAACCAGTAATTACCAGGTACACCTTACAAGACCTGCCCTTTTAGAGATGCTCTGACCCTGTAGCCTCTTGTCAAAGTCACTTAGATCATTATGCTTGCCCATGTCCAACAAACCATTATCAAGAACTGTTCACTTGCTGCCTAATATGATATACATGCATCTCGTTCCTTGACAAGGGTCGTTGTCACAAAATAATCAATGTTATTCGCTTCCCCTGTCAGTGGTTTCCATGTTATGGCTGATCTGTATATATTAATATCAAGTGACATATTATACAATTCTTTGTCAGATATCTCAGGGTTAACCAATTATTAAAGGGATTACCTTCACAGCATTGCGTGGCATCTGTTTTATCAAAAGGCAGAATAATCCTCTTTGTGACATGCATTTGCATTTTAAGCACCCAGAGGTTTACCACCGCATTTTGGCTGCACTGAGCAGAACACTGGAACAAGGAGCTTGTGGACTATTAGAATGATTACTTTTCAGCCATGATACAGAATAATAACCGGGGTGGACACCACGAGCTACAGATTTATATGCATTCACTGTAAATTGCAATCTTTATTAGTGGTGAGTGTATATACGGTAACACGCTAAGACACCCGCTCTCCACACAAGTCGAGGGGAAGACCACACGTATTTTGGGTCAATCTCAGATGCATACAGCTGCTTTCAACTAACATTTGTCATCGCATCAAACATTCACTGCATGACCTGAACAGGTCTTTACTAAATCTTACAGAAACAGGAAATGTCTTTTTTTATGCCCCTTACATTTATTTATATGGACTATGCTACCACGGACCATAAGTTATAGTACGTGGTAGCGGAATCCATAACGGAATTCTGAAATAACCCGAACCTTGTATGCTGAACTTTATTAAAACCTATTATACGGGTGATAAAAAGTATGTTTGTAATATACTTTAATTCTTCTTTTTTTTTCTTTTCTTTTTTTTACTTTTCCTAACAAAATAGGCACCTAAAGTTCAGGTGTGGGTGCAAAATGTGCTATATAGCTCCTGCCCTGCGCTCAGTCCGCTCTGCTATAACCTGTACCGATATGGTGAAATTCAGATGCTTATTTCGCTAGGAAAAATTAAAGTCGAGTATATTACAAACATGCTTTTTATCACATGTACAATAGATTTTAATAAAGTTAAAGTAAAAATTTAGGCACACTTCAAGGCCTCATGCACACACACATCCTTATTTCAGTCTGCAAAGTACAGATCCAAAAAATACGGATACCGTCAGTCTGCATCTCCATCTCTAGAAATGACTGTTCGTGTCCGCAGTATGGTCAAGAATAGGACATGTATAATTTGCAGAACGGACACACAGATGCAGACAGTATACTGATGGCATCTTTGTGCTATTTTTATACTTTTTGCTGACCC
Organism: Bufo gargarizans; assembly: GCF_014858855.1. Classification (NCBI taxonomy): domain Eukaryota; kingdom Metazoa; phylum Chordata; class Amphibia; order Anura; family Bufonidae; genus Bufo; species Bufo gargarizans. The sequence goes on from NC_058082.1 coordinate 285,996,375, forward strand.
ATAGAAACGAATTGGTCCACGTTCTATTCACCCTATTCTATACAAAATAGGGTCCTGTGCACAGAGGCCTTATGCTGGTTACAGACAGTGAGACCTCTCCGTTCTTAGGGATCGGTTACTGTGAGGGTCCAAGCCTAGTATATAAAAGGTAAACACTTCTAATTAGAAGTGATAGATAATCACAGTCTGTCAATTCTGCCCAAAATATCTCACCGTGTCTTGGCAGCTTGTTCACCTGCATTGGCTGTTCTGCTATTTTGTTCCATCAGGGGAACACATAAGCAGGATCCCCTTAGTGACCACGCACATTTTCTAAAAATTGCATTCCAAGAGCTATAATTTTTTTGTTTTTTCATATATATATATATATATATATATATATATATATATATATACACACACACATATACACACACACACACCTTTATGAGGCCTTATTTTTTGCAGGACAAGTTATAGTTTTTAATGTACCATTTTGGGTACATGTAATAATTGATTAACACCAGCCATCTGTCTTAAACCCCCTTTGTTTACGTCAGTAAAAAGGCATATTATTGGTGGCAACTAAGGGGTTAAATGGATTGAAAGATGGATACAAATTGAATACGATCCATTTCTGTCATCCATTGACTATAATATTAGTCATGTATCAATTATTTTTCTTCAGACGAAAATAGTGGACACTATCTGAGTGTAAGTGATGCTCAAAAACGTCATTTAAATAGGGTTTTCCTGGAATCAAAACTAATGATCTGTTCTCAAGATAGGTCATCAATATCTGATTGGTGGGGGTCCGAAATCCAGAACCACAACCGATCAGCTGTTTAAAAAGGTTGCGGCGCTCCAGTGCGTGATGTGGCCTCCTAAGAGCACACTAAGCACAGCCATGTGCATTGTATCGTGGCTATGCTTGGTACTGCAGCCCCAGGCCCATTCACTAAAGTAGGACTGAGATGCAACTAGGCCAAATGACCAATAAATGTGATGTCACTGGCCTAGAAGACACTGCAGTGCTTACCAGCCTCTTCAAACAGTTGCCTAACAGGGGTACTGGGAGTCGGATCCCGTACCGATCAGATACTAATAACTAGGGCTGGGCCTAAAATCTATATCGCGATATAACGATATATTGCAATATATTATTTTCTACATTTGGGGGGGGTCAACTTTTTTTTTTGCTTTTTATTTAGTAACTATTAGCTTCAGTAGCGTCCTGGCTGCCATGGTAACCGATCGCAGCCACAGGATTACACTGCTGGGGCTCTGATCAGAAGCTGCCACCAATGATTTAATACCTTGGGGGGGGGGGGGGGGGCAGCACAATTTATACTGAGTGATAAGAGGGGGAGTAGAAGGAAGGGACTGCGGCCACTGCGCCACCAATGAATATAGTTAATGCTTGAATACAAACGTAGGCTGAGGGTGCCGGCCATATTCCATACCCCGGCCTCTATGATTGCGCGATTCAATCTGCCGCAATTAACCCGAGGACCTGAGGGGTTAATTGTGGTGGATCGCAGCGTGCAGTCATAGAGGCCTGGTGCCAGGTATGGGATATGGCCGGCACACGCAGGCTACTTTTGTATTCAAGCATTAACTATATACATTGGTGGCGCAGTGGTCACAGTCCCTCCTGCTCCTCTCTGTTCTCATTGGTGGTCAGCGGCAGCCACACACAGTGGGGAGGGACGACTCCTTCTCCACTGTGCCGACTCAGGATAACATAATGCGCACCAAGAGCGACGCGTGCCATGATCTATCGCGGCAGGGTGATAGACGAAATCTCTATCGTTGGCCAAATTATATATATATAGCCCAGCCCTACTGATGACCTATCCTGGGATGTGTGAATCAATTTGGCTAATGAACAAGAATTCTTGTAGCGCATGCACAGTCACTGTTTTGGAAGCACAAACATAGCCACTGCTCCTTGGAGCAACGACGTAGGTATGAGATTGGCAGAGCCGATCAAGTAGTCTGGCCCTGTCAATCAAGATGCAGGAGATTGCTTCTTCAGCACCAGGGACAGCCCTTTGCAGGCATTTTGTTCCATTATTCTGCATCTCTGACAGAACTGAATAATGGAAAATTCAACGCACATGTGAACAAAGCCTCACGACTGTTGGCGGTTATGCGGATCCACAAAACACGGATACCGGCTGTGTGCATTCCACATTTAGCAAAAAAAAGTCAGCTCTCTAATAGAATAGTCCTATCCTTGTTTGTAATGCGCACAAGAATAGGACATGTTCTATAATTTAGCAAACAGCATAGAATGTACAGAGTGCTGTCTGTATCTTTTGCGGCCCTACTGAAGTAAATGGGTCCGCATCTGACCCGCAAAAAAATGCGGATCGGATGTGGACCCAAACCATGGTGGTGTGCATGAGCCCCAAGAGGGCAATTCCTGTGTCAGCAAATGAGTTATCCATTGTATAAGGAAAAGTTAAAATTTTTCCAATTGTGGGCTTATGCCTTTTGATCAAAAAGTACACTAATGCCTCTTATACAGCATGCAGTATAGGGTGCCGTATAGTAATTATTGCACTGAGAAGTGATGTTAATTTTGCTGAGAAGCAGTTATAGATCAAAGCTAAGCTTGTGGATGTGCGATCTTATTCTCTTTTTACTTTTTTGAATTTTCCAATTTACTTTCTGCATCAATTCCTCATGGATTCTAAGATCTCTGCTTGCCGTTATTCCATAGGAACCTTCATTGTTTGTTTCCAGCACGTAAAACTCAATCAGTCCAGGTGATGTGAAGGACACACAGGTACAAGGATCATTGCAAGACCGAGGTCTAATAACTACTGTGACTGTCCTCAGTCTAGGACCTGGATTGTCCATCATTTGATCCTCTGGGCTATACAACATGACTGCCCATGAAGAGTAGCATGATGTTTCCAGAAGGAGATAAGGTGTGCTTCTGACATCTGTGACTTCCGATCACACGCTGACACAGTCCACCATCATGGAGCATGCACCTCAAGTAATCTTGTGTGTGCTGTAAACTAGGAAGAAGCACACCAGGCAGGTCTGTCCCACCGTCAGCATTAGAGACCTTGGTGACCCTTATTACCACAGAAAAGAAGCTGCTCAAGACCAAACGATAACTGCAGCATGAGAAAACCAGATAACACCAGCAGAAAACATAGCATATCTGGGCCAGTCATTAGCAGGCCCCATTAAAGGGGTTGTCTGGAATCAGAAAACATGACTGCGACTGCGGTCTTCCAGGTACAGTGCCACACCTGCCCACAGGTTGTGTGTGGTATTGCAGCTTAGTCCCATTCAACAGAGCTGGGCTGCAGTACCAGACACAATCCATGGGCAGGTGTGGCGCTGTTTTTGGAAGAAGACAAACATCCTGGAAAATCTCTAACATAAAAGTACTGAAGCGTCACTGTACAGCATTTCCACTGAACGGGGTAATAAACCTTACCTTCAGAATTTTGATCTCTTTGCCAAGCAGGATCTGTGACTTTGATAAGTTCTTTTTATTGATGCTCTTTATAGCCACCTCCCAGTCTGTTTTCTAAGCAGAAAGAGAAAGGATTAAGACAAACTTTTCCACAGAAGCACAAGCAAAGCGACAGGAGTCATAATTTAATTTCGTGTTGTCCTGCTCAGAAATCTTGGCAGCTGCCACCAACCCGTCTGCCAAATCCCTTGTAGACAGCTGTGCCCAGTCATTGCCATGTATCTAAAAACAAATGTTATTAACACGACCACCTTTAACACACGGCAATGACGTGACAAAGTAATGGCCACAACGCACTGACATTTCACAAACTGTATATTGATAGGACACGGGATGATGGTTTAACCTTAAAAGGGGTTTTACAAGACTTTCAGACTGATGACCTATCCTCAGGGTAGGTCATCAGTATCTGATCGGTGGGGGTCTGACACCCGGGACCCCTGTTTGAGAAGGCACCAGCGTTGTGGCCTTCTCGCAGCTTAGCTTAGACCATGCGACATCACATTCATCGGTGACATGGCCTAGGCGCAGCTCAGCCCCATTCAAGTGAGCTGGTATACCTAGCAAATCCGCTATACCATGTAGGGTACTGTACTTGATGAGCCGAGAAAAGGCCGTGGCGCTACTGCGACGTCTGTGCCTTCACAGCCAGCTGATCGGCGGGGGTAACAGTTGTTGGACCCCACCGATCAGATACTGATGTCTTGGAAAACCCCTTTAAGTTTCTGTTTATCCTGGTAGAATGTATGACCTACTGAAAGAGTCATACTTATCTACTACCTCTCTGGTCCTGCACCCTGTCGCCCACTTGGCTATCTTCTGTTTTCCGCTTGCTTACTTCTGGCAGAGCATACTTCTGCCATGGTATCCACTTGAAATCAATGTGAATGTTTTCCATTATCCCCAGTAGCATGCATGACCTATTCAACGATTCATACTCGCCAGTTCCCCTCCACTCGTATTCTGTACAAGGGTTCCTGTTGGCCATCTTCCAGTCCAGACAGGGTATGGACATGGTCACCTGCGCCACTGCAGCCAATGACTTTAGCGGTGACATATTACCAAGCAGCACTGCGACAGATTATGCAGTGGCGCCAGTGACCATGTCCATACCCTGTCTGGACTGGAAGATGGCCAACAGGAACCCTTGTACAGAATACGAGTGGAGGGGAACTGGCGAGTATGAATCGTTGAATAGGTCATGCATGCTACTGGGGATAATGGAAAACATTCACATTGATTTCAAGTGGATACCATGGCAGAATCAGAATCAAATCCCACAGCTCTGAATAGTTCTCATGTCACGAAAAATTTCTGCTCAGTTAAGGCTACTTTCACACTTGCGTTCGGTGCGGATCCATCTGGTATCTGCACAGACGTATCCGCACCTATAATGCAAACAATGGTATCCGTTCAGTGTGGATCCGTGTGCATTACAGCTTTTTCAGATCTGAGTTTTCACGTGAAAACTCAGATCCGACAGTATATTCTAACACAGAGGCGCTCCCATGGTGATAGGGACGCTTCAAGTTAGAATATACTAAGAACTGTGTACATAACTTCCCCCTGCTGCCTGGCAGCACCCGATCTGTTACAGGGGGCTGTGATCCGCACAATTAACCCCTCAGGTGCCGCACTGTCTGTTGCCGGCCGGCGCTCCTCCTACTGGTAAGTAACAGGTCTGTGCGATGCGCCACACAGACCTGTCACTTACCAGTAGGAGGAGCGCCGGCCGGCCACAGACAGCGCAGGTAAGTATCAGCTAAGTAACCATGGCAGCCAGGACTGCAGTAGCGTCCTGGCTGCCATAGTAACCGATCGGAGCCCCAGCGATTAAACTGGGACTCCGATTGGAAATGCCGCTCCGCTGCCACCAATGATTGATGGGGGGAGGGAGGGGGGGCGCTGCCACCAATGCTTTTAATACTGGGGAGGGAGGGGGGGGCAAACTGGCCACTAATGCTTTTAATACTGGGGAGAGAGGGAGGGGGGTCTGGCCCCTGCTGCCTGGCAGGATCCGATCAGGGGGCTGAGATCTGCACAATTAATTAATTGGGTTTAATTGTGCAGATCACAGCCCCCTGTAAGAGATTGTGTGGTGCCAGGCAGCAGTTATGTACACAGTTCTTAGTATATTCTAACTTGAAGCGTCCCCATCACTATGGGAACACCTCTGTGTTAGAATATTCTGTCGGATCAGAGTTTTCAAGATCTAACTCAAATCCGATGGTATATTCTAACATAGAGGTGTTCCTATGGTGATGGGGACGCTTCAAGTTAAAATATACCATCGGATTGGAGAAAACTCAGATCCGATGGTATATTAATAGGGACTCCTGACTTTACATTGAAAGTCAATGGGGGACAGGTCCGTTTGCAATTGCACCATATTGTGTCAACATCAAACGGATCCGTCCCCATTGACTTGCATTGTAAGTCAGGACGGATCTGTTTGGCTCCGCACGGCCAGGCGGACACCAAAACGCAGCGCTTGGGTGTCCGTCTCCTGAGCGGAATGGAGGCGAAACGGAGCCAAACTGATGCATTCTGAATGGATCCGCATCCACTCAGAATGCATTGGGGATGTACGGATCCGTTCGGGGCCGCTTGTGAGAGCCTTCAAACGGATCTCACAAGCGGAACCCCAAACGCAAGTGTGAAAGTAGCCTAAAAAAATAAAATAAAATGAGAGAATAAGTAGCATGTTACCTCTATCCTTTCAATTTGCCATAAATGTCACAGATGGTAAAACCTCTAAGTTTTCTTAAAGAGGACCTGTCACCTCGTCTGACATGTCTGTTGTACAGACGTGGACAAAATTGTTGGTACCCTTTGGTCAATGAAAGAAAAAGTCACAATGGTCACAGAAATAACTTTAATCTGACAAAAGTAATAATAAATTAAAATTCTATAAATGTTAACCAATGAAAGTCAGACATTGTTTTTCAACCATGCTTCAACAGAATTATGTAAAAAAATAAACTCATGAAACAGGCATGGACAAAAATGATGGTACCCCTAGAAAACACAGAACATAATGTGACCAAAGGGACATGTTAATTCAAGGTGTGTCCACTAATTAGCATCACAGGTGTCTACAACCTTGTAATCAGCCATTGGGCCTATATATATGGCTCCAGGTAATCACTGTGTTGTTTGGTGATATGGTGTGTACCACACTCGACATGGACCAGAGGAAGCAAAGGAAAGAGCTGTCTCAAGAGATCAGAAAGAAAATTATAGACAAGCATGTTAAAGGTAAAGGCTATAAGACCATCTCCAAGCAACTAGATGTTCCTGTGAGTACAGTTGCACATATTATTCATAAGTTTAAGATCCATGGGACTGTAGCCAACCTCCCTGGACGTGGCCGCAGGAGGAAAATTGATGACAAATCTAAGAGACGGATAATCCGAATGGTAACAAAAGAGCCTAGAAAGACTTCTAAAGAGATTCAAGGTGAACTTCATGCTCAAGGAACATCAGTGTCAGATCGCACCATCCGTCGTTGTTTGAGCCAAAGTGGACTACATGGGAGACGACCAAGGAGGACACCATTGTTGAAAACGAATCATAAAAAAGCAAGACTGGAATATGCCAAACTACATGTTGACAAGCCACAAAGCTTCTGGGAGAATGTCCTGTGGACAGATGAGACAAAAATCGAAGTTTTTGCCAAGGCACATCAGCTGTATGTTCACAGACGAAAAAATGAAGCATATCAAGAAAAGAACACTGTCCCTACTGTGAAACATGGAGGAGGCTCTGTTATGTTCTGGGGCTGCTTTGCTGCGTCTGGCACAGGGTGTCTTGAATCTGTGCAGGGTACAATGAAATCTCAAGACTATCAAGGAATTCTAGAGAGAAATGTACTAGCCAGTGTCAGAAAGCTTGGTCTCAGTCGCAGGTCATGGGTCTTGCAACAGGACAATGACCCAAAACACACCGCTAAAAACACCCAAGAATGGCTAAGAGGAAAAAATTGGACTATTCTAAAGTGGCCTTCTATGAGCCCTGACCTCAATCCTATTGAGCATCTTTGGAAGGAGCTGAAACATGCAGTCTGGAAAAGGCACCCTTCAAACCGGACACAACTGGAGCAGTTTGCTCATGAGGAGTGGGCCAAAATACCTGCTGAGAGGTGCAGATGTCTCATTGACAGTTACAGGAAGCGTTTGATTGCAGTGATTGCCTCAAAAGGTTGCGCAACAAAATATTAAGTTAGGGGTACCATCATTTTTGTCCATGCCTGTTTCATGAGTTTATTTTTTTACATAATTCTGTTGAAGCATGGTTGAAAAACAATGTCTGACTTTCATTGGTTAACATTTATAGAATTTTAATTTATTATTACTTTTGTCAGATTAAAGTTATTTCTGTGACCATTGTGACTTTTTCTTTCATTGACCAAAGGGTACCAACAATTTTGTCCACGTCTGTAGTAACTACTTGCATCCCCATGTAATAACAATCCTAGGGAATCTATTCTTATAACTGTAACATGTGCCACTCCTCTATTAATGCTGCTGAAAGTTATGAATTACTAGCAGTTTGCAGTAAAGGTCAGCCGGGTGTTACCTGATGGGGTGTGTCCCTGCACAGTCTGACAGAACTGATAGGACAGTGTCAGACTGTGCAGGGACTCACCCCATCTGGTAACACCCAGATGGACCTTTATTGCAAACTGAAGGAAATCAATTCACAAACTTCGAGGTTTTCAGATGACAAATGGATGTGGACCTCAGGTATAGATGCTCTTTCTTAAAGGGGCATCCCTGTTGACAGATTATCTTTCAATCATTGGCATAGATTACACATAGGACCAGACACATCCATGAAGTAGATAATGTGACCAGCCAAAGCATACTGTACATTGCTTCCACATCAGCAGTCAGACAGGCTGCGTCAGCTCTATCTCAGAGCACAAATCCCTAAGCTGCAGTGCTGTCAATCAATCCATATCATAAAAAGTAAGCTGGGGACGGATCAAGTAGACACCTTCATCACAGCGGCAAGACACTTGGGACATTGGCACATGGACTCTGCTCTGTACCCCCTGGCATAATATTACCTTTACAGGTTCTTCTAAATCATCACAGCCACGACACTCAATGTCAGTGTTTAGCCAACAGTGATTTATTGACTATACGTTTTCTGTCTTACCATGCCAAACACGTCATTAACAAAACCTCAGCCACATTTATACTACTGTATTTACAGTCCAAATTTTAAAAGCAGGATCTATGTGAAGAAGAAGGGCGGAAAAGGTTTTATTACTTTTCTCTAATGGCAGGAGACATACAGGTATGATGACTGTAACACCTCTCTCCTGTCTGATCTGACATCAGGTGCAGAAAGATGCAACAGCACACTAGGCAGCACAAGTGTATTGGCAACTATACAGCATTGTATGGCTGCCTCCAGGGGGCGGACTGGCCATAGACCCTACAGGGAAATTTCCCAGTGCCAATGCCCAGGGGGCCCTTGAGCCCTCCTCATGGCCGCTCGCTGGGTACATAATATATGCTCTGAGCCTTTATTAATGCTAGGTGCATCAGGTATTGCGACGGCAAGTCCCCTCCTGAACGCAACCGTATTGCCATCCTTAGGGTAGGGATACAGTGGATTACTGCACGGGGGGAGTATTTTGTGCTGCACTAAGGTACTGCTGGCTCTGCCTTCTGTTACTTTAGAGCAGGGATGCTTAACCAGCGGTCCTCCAGCTGTTGCAAAACTACAAATCCCAGCATGCACTAATAGCTGTAGTCTGTCCAGGCATGCTGGGAGTTGTAGTTTTGCAGCTGGAGGGCTGCAAGTTGGATATTCTAAAGCAGGAATGCTCAACAACATGGGGCCACTTTTAGTTGTTTTTTTTTCGAGGGCCACCAGTTCCCAGTCTGCCCCTGGTTACCTCACCAACTATACTGCCAGAGTCTCTCCACATCCAATGTAAGATCCAGCAGGAGGCAAAGCTGGCCACAGATGAGGAATAAGAAGCCCGAATTTGGGCCATTCTTTGGAAAACGAGCAACAAAAATATGTAAATCGCCTAACTAAAGCTTCTGTCTGACGAAAATACAGTCAGGCCGGTTGGAAAGTTTTAGCAGTCATGATCGGCCACTGTCGGCCAGTTTAGTCTGGCATGCTGCTGGTGGGATCATCACAGATGACTGCAGGTAAGCCCCTATTCAAGTGAATGGGATGAAAAGCTGCACATCCGCTACCATGTAGACAGGGTGCAGGTAAACATTGGGGTGCTCACACCACAGCCCCTTCAAGAAGCTGATCATCAGAGGTGCCGGGAGTCGGACTCCCACCTATCTGACACTGATGGCCATGCGACGCTAGGAACGGTGGGTGACAACAAATAACACCACATTCACAATGTGCAGAGGGCATCCCATCTATAGAAAATAAAATCGGGGGAATAGCACGGTAGTGAATATCCGGTCAGACATTATGTGATGGCTAAATTCTGTGCCAACATGCTTCTCTAAGACCGCCTGTGATTGCACATAAGATCTGCACCAATTTCCGCGTGGATTTACATGCGTTTCTGCAACATATCCACAATCTCTAATTTGATGCGGTTTTGCCGCAGATCTCACCTTTCATTGGAAAAGGGCGAAATAAACATCTAAAACATAATTGACATGCCGCGGATGCTACAGGTCAATTTCCGCACAGAAACAATCCGCAAAGTGTACGAAATTTGTGGAATCTCATACACTTTGCTGGTACTGTACTACACTGTGGGTGTATTCTGCATCGTGTGAATGTGGCCTAATGGAATCGCGGTAGTCTTTTAGATACTATTGTAACACCACTGGTAGCCAATGGTCACCAGGACTGCACTTCCCTGCACTGTGGATGGAGATGAAGTAGTCAGACAGCGGATTTTTCCACAGCGGCTCAGAAATGGGAATGAGATCTGTAAAAATCTCCAGTGCGGATTTCTAATCTGACGAATGCCAGGTTTGACTGCCTATTTCCGCCGGGGATTCCACCGGATGAAATGCAGAGGGCGAAATCTACAGTAAACCCGCAGCATTTCCACAACAAAACCGGCAGTATTTGGTGCGTATTTTGTTGGGCACGTCCCCTTACACTTACGAATAGTCAGTATGGTACACCTGAATGAGGCGGGAGGGCACAGGCGGTGACATCACTCAACTAACTCCCTAGTCCTTGAGCCCAGTAGCAAATGATCGGCTGAATTCACAGGCCACCTGTTCCCCCCAGAGAGGAGCGGCCCAGAAAGACTGGAAGTCCTCATAGACGGGCTATCTGCTGTGACCCCCTCACACATACGAGTAATGGGATATCGGCCATTAGTAAATGTGATCAAGTATTTCTATCCGCTCATCATAAGGACATGCACATCAGGAGCTGAACTTCTGTCTGTCAGCAGAAATGTAGAAGCGCACAAAGGTCATATGTACATTTTTACGTCTCCTGTAAACGGTAGAATTTACTGTACGTTTACTGCTTGTACAGCTAAAGGGCATGTGTCACCGGGTTTATGCCATCACATCTGAGGGCAGCATAAGGTAGTGACAGACACCCTGATCATAGCCTCACTTCTCAATATCATGTGCAGCGAGGGCAAGGAGTCTTCCTAAAAGGGTTGTATCCTCAGAATAGACCATCAATATCCCACATCCTGCACCCCCGCTGATCAGATACCTTGAGGATAGGCCAGCAATAGAAGAATTCTGGACAACCCCTTTGATGATATTTGCAAGCTGATTGACAGCTCTGTCCTTATTTCTGAGCATAGGGAGAAAGCAGTCAGTCAATCTGTGGGGCGGAAACCCGCAGCTTGTAAATACATTGGACTCATATAATTGAAAGAACCTTTAGATTTTAGATTGCACTGCACTTAAAGGGATTGGCCAGTGCAAAGATAGGTCATCAATATCAGACTGGCGGGGGGGGGGGGGGGGGGGGCGAGTCCACTGTTTGAAGGAGTAGCCACGAAGGGTTTTACTCACATGGCGCCACCTCTACAAGCAAAACAACGCACAGGTAACCTAAAAGTAGTATCAATCACAACGTACATGGCAGTGATAAGTAAGGTCAGCCTGCTTTAGGGGAACTCCTTTTAATATTCTTCGGGATGGAATCACACATTCAGTTTATGATGAAGTTTTTTTTTAAGTCAAAACCATCAGTAAAATTAAAAAGAATGGGAAATGTCAGGAAGGACTTCTACTTCTCCTTCTTGCTGGATCGGCTTCTGGTTTTGGTAAAAAAAAATAAAAAAAAATAAAACACACATCAAAAACTGAATGTGGCCTCTCCTAAGCAGAGGTCATCAATGTCTGATCGGTGGGGGTCTGACTCAGGGCACCCTCACGGATCTGCTGTTAGAAGAGGCTGCAGTGCTGCCTGAGAACAGCGGCTTCTACATAGGCCAGTGACAAGCCATGAGTGGATAGCAGCATTCATGTACTGAGCGGCAACTGCACTCACTGCTACCTAGGAACTAGCAATGCAAAGGAGAGGACTCGTCTGCATGACGGAATGAATAATGGAATGCCTCTAAAGGCATTCAGTCATAGAAATGTGTTATGGAATCCATAACGCAATTCTGCTTTTACCACCAAACGAAGCGTGAACAAATTTCAAAATAAGAAATTCGATCATCTCTAATCAGGTGCTTAGAAAGGTTTTAGACCGGGTTTTTAGAAGTATTGGAATGCATTGTAAAGGGGATCAGACCCCCAAAAGTTGAAGTCTCAAAGTGGGACCAAAAAAAATAAATAAATTTAAAAAAAGTTGGGAAAAAAATTAAATAAAGCCCCCCCAAAAAAATTTTTATTTTTAAGTTTAAGTAAAAAATAAATAGGAGGGAGTAGACATTAAGTATCGCCGTGTCCGTAGCGACCGGCTCTATAAACATATCACATGAACTAACCCTTCAGATGAACACCTTAAAAATTAAAAACTGTGCTAAATAAACCATTTTTTTTGTCACCATAAATCACTAAAAGTACAACAGCAAGCGATCAAAAAGGCGTATACATATTCGGTATCGCCACATCCGTAATATCTTGCTCTATAAAAATATCACATGACCCAACCCCTCAGATGATTACAGTAAAAAAAAAAGAAATATTTTGTCACCTTACATCACAAAAAGTGTAATCGCAAGCGATCAAAAAGTCATATGACCCTACCTAAGATAATCGCACAAAAACTGAAAAAACTATGGCTCTTAGACTGGAGACACAAAAACATGTTTGAAATCATTGTGTAAAACTTACATAAATAAAAAATAAATAATATATAGTATACATATTAGGTATCATTGCATCCGTGACAACCTGCTCTATAAAAATCCCACATCATCTAACCTGTCAGATGAATGTTGTAGATAAAATAAAATAAAAACTGTGCCAAAACAGCTATTTATTGTTACCTTGCTTCACAAAAAGTGTAATATAGAGCAACCAAAAATCATATGTACCCTAAAATAGTACCAACAAAACTGCCACCCTATCCCATAGTTTCTAAAATGGGGTCACTTTTTGGGAGTTTCTACTCTAGGGGTGCATCAGGGGGGCTTCAAATTGGACATGGTGTCAAAAAACCAGTCCAGCAAAATCTGCCTTTCAAAAACCGTATGGCATTCCTTTCCTTCTGCGCCCTGCCGTGTGCCTGAACAGCAGTTTACGACCACATATGGAGCGTTTCTGTAAACTACAGAATCAAGGCCATAAATATTGAGTTTTGTTTAGCTGTTAACCCTTGCTTTAACTGGAAAAAAAAATATTAAAATGGAAAATTGCCAAAAAAGTGAAATTTTTATCTCTATTTTACATTAATTCTTGTGCAACACCTAAAGGGTTAAAAAAGTTTGTACAATCAGTTTTGAATACCTTGAGGGGTGTAGTTTCTAGAATGGGGTCATTTTTGGGTGGTTTCTATTCTGTAAGCCTCACAAAGTAACTTCAGACCTGAACTGGTCCTTAAGAAGTGGGTTTTTGAAAATTTCTGAGAAATTTCAAGATTTGCTTCTAAACTTCTAAGCCTTCTAACGTCCCCAAAAATAAAATATCATTCCCAAAATGATCCTAACATGAAGTAGACATATGGGGAATGTAAAGTAATAACTAATTTTGTAGGTATTACTATGTATTATAGAAGTAGAGAAATTGAAACTTGGAAATTTGAAATTTTTTCCCAATTTGGTATTTTTTGATAAATAAAAATGATTTTTTTTTCTACTCCATTTTACCAGTGTCATGAAGTACAATATGTGACAAAAAAACAATCTCAGAATGGCCTGGATAAGTCAAAGCGTTTTAAAGTTATCAGCACTTAAAGTGACACTGGTCAGATTTGCAAAAAATGGCCAGGTCCTTAAAGGGAACCTGTCACCAGGATTTTGTGTATAGAGCTGAGGACATGGGTTGCTAGATGGCCACTAGCACATCCGCAATATCCAGTCCCCATAGCTCTGTGTGCTTTTATTGTTTCAAAAAACCTATTTGATACATATGCAAATTAACCTGAGAGGAGTCCTGTCCCTGACTCATCTCACCTACAGGACTCATCTCAGGTTAATTTGCATATGTATCAAATAGGTTTTTTGAAACAATAAAAGCACACAGAGCTATGGGGACTGGGTATTGCGGATGTGCTAGCGGCCATCTAGCAACCCATGTCCTCACCTCTATACACAAAATCCCGGTGATTGGTTCCCTTTAAGGTGAAAATGAGCTCGGTCCATAAGGGGTTAATGTACTTACTGTTTAAGGATCAAAACTGTTTTTTAACACAATAAAAGCACACAGAGCTATGGGGACTGGGTATTGTGGATGTGCTAGTGGCCATCTAGCAGCCCATGTCCCCAGCTCTATACCCAAAATCCTGGTGACAGGTTCCCTTTATGGACAAGGATAGTGCTGTTCTATTAGGTGCCAGCTGTTCCATTCCGCAAAATACGGAATGCACACGGGATGTCATCCGTATTTTTTGCAGACCGCAAAATACATACGGTCATGTGCAAAAGGGCTTACTGACATACACATAGTCACATGACCTATATTGGCCAATAGAAGCTTGCAGGTTCTTAGTCTCCACATACACACAGTTTTACACCAGGTCTTCATAACAACCCAGCCATTTTTCTTCACTGGTGGGGGGTTGGGGGGTACACCGTGGATGTCACTGTTATGGAAGCACCACGGATGTCACTGTTGTCACTGTTATAAAAGAACTGTGGATGTGACTATTGTCTCTACGGGTGACTGTGGATGTCACTTATTGGAGCACTATGGATATCATTGTTGTCTGTAAATCGTTGAAGAGGACCTTTCATCGGTCCAAACATTGTGAACTAAGTATCGTAACATATACAGCGGCGCCCAGGGATCTCACTGCACTTACTATGACCCCTGGGTGCCGCTCCGTTCTCCCGTTATGTCCTCCGGTATGTTCTGTCACTTGGTTATAGTAGGCGGAGACTTAGGGGACTTGGTTATAGTAGGCGGAGTCTGCCCTTGTTCTGCCGGGCGTCTCCTTTTTCCAGGCTGTAGCGTTGGCCAATCGCAGCGCAGAGCTTACAGCCTGGGAGAAAAAAAAAACTCCCAGGCTGTGAGCTCTGCGCTGCGATTGGCCAGCGCTACAGCCTAGGAGAAGGGAGACGCCCAGCAGAACAAGGGCAGACTCCGCCTACTATAACCAAGTGACCGAACATACCGGAGGACATAACGGGAGAACGGAGCGGCACCCAGGGATCATAGTAAGTGCAGTGCAATCCCTGGGCTCCGCTGTATATGTCATGATACTTAGTTCACGATGTTTGGACCGATGAAAGGTCCTCTTTTGTAGATATCATGAGGGGGGCTCTGTGGACGTCACCGTTATGGGGGGGGGCACCGTGGATGTCACCGTTACGGGGGGGGGGGGGGGCACCGTGGATGTCACCGTTACGGGGGGGGGGGGGCACCGTGGATGTCACCGTTACGGGGGGGGGCACCGTGGATGTCACCGTTACGGGGGGGGGGCACCGTGGATGTCACCGTTACGGGGGGGGGGCACCGTGGATGTCACCGTTACGGGGGGGGGGGCACCGTGGATGTCACCGTTACGGGGGGGGGGGGCACCGTGGATGTCACCGTTACGGGGGGGGGGGGCACCGTGGATGTCACCGTTACGGGGGGGGGGGGCACCGTGGATGTCACCGTTACGGGGGGGGGGGGGCACCGTGGATGTCACCGTTACGGGGGGGGGGGGCACCGTGGATGTCACCGTTACGGGGGGGGGGCACCGTGGATGTCACCGTTACGGGGGGGGCACCGTGGATGTCACCGTTACGGGGGGGGGGGCACCGTGGATGTCACCGTTACGGGGGGGGGGCACCGTGGATGTCACCGTTACGGGGGGGGGGGGGGCACCGTGGATGTCACCGTTACGGGGGGGGGGGGGGCACCGTGGATGTCACCGTTACGGGGGGGGGGGGGGCACCGTGGATGTCACCGTTACGGGGGGGGGGGGGCACCGTGGATGTCACCGTTACGGGGGGGGGGGGGGCACCGTGGATGTCACCGTTACGGGGGGGGGGGCACCGTGGATGTCACCGTTATGGGGGGGGGGGGGCACCGTGGATGTCACCGTTACGGGGGGGCACCGTGGATGTCACCGTTACGGGGGGCACTGTGGATGTGTTTTAACTACACAAACATTCTGCTAATATATACAGAGAGAAAGTAACTGATGGACAGGTAACCCATCTTGTGGGGTCAGTTAGAACAATAGGTTGCACAAGGGAGGAGGGGGCACAGTGGCACTCTGGCAGCAGCACATCACGTGTACATACAGGTCCTATGAGCCGGGCTGTACACACAGGGAGCCAGGGCACTGGCTGATGAGTCCCCTAGGAGGGAGGCCGCTTACCTTCCTGTGCCGCCCTTTAAACACCACGGCGAAGGCTCCATGCCCGATCAGGTCCTTCCTGCAGTACTCGAAGTCTCCCACCGCCTCCATGTTGGGGCTGCGGGGCTGTCATTCAGTAGCCCCAAAGCACCTGCACCCCTTTCTCAAGAGCAAGTTAACGTCAGTCGCTGTCCAAGGTGCAAGCATCCTGCGCGACCCCAGGGGCCCATGACACATCCAGGGGCAGCTCACATGACAAGCGGCTGGCAGACAACACTCTCTGAGGCATTGGCATGCCTGTCAAGCCGCGTCCATCCCTCCGCAATGCCCACCACCAAGTCTTTGTGTCTCCGTGTAACGGGAGAGACTACAGCTAATGCCGGAAGCAGGGGGGGGTTTTACTCTGCCCAAACACTGCTGCTAATAGCTCCGCCCATCTCCACCGGGACAGCGAATCAGAAAGCAGGCCGAGGGTACCAATGAGAGTGCAGGTCGAGCAGGCATGCTGAGGACGATGCTGGTGCTGGGAGCGCTGTGATTGGCTGGCGCCGGGCTGCTGAGCTGATGACGCAGGCTGGGAGGGGAGCTCTGTAGTGACAGGGAGGATGTAATGTTTACTAAATAGTCTCTTAGTGGAAGATGAAAAAGCGCTTGTCCTGGAGCAGAGAAATGGCTGCCTTCTTTCAAATACTTCGCCACCTCCACAGGATGGCTGTGGTATTGCAGCTCAGTCTCATTCACTTCAAAGATGCAATACCAGGCACAGCCCATGGACAGCTGTGGCGCTGTTTCTGGAAGAACACAGCCATGGTTTACCGATTTTCTGCCTACTGTTGCAGGAGTGGAAACATAGAATATAATTTTAGTCCCTATTAGGACTAAATGAAACCGTATTTCATTGCATTGGACTGGTGCCCATACCTCCCAAGTTCAAAGAGGGACATCATGAGCAGCATATGTAGTGTGGCAAATATTTTTACGCTAAGCCACGCCGCTAACTCTGTCCAGTGCCTATGTATACACCCCAATCCTGCACAGTCCCCTTTGTCAGTCCCACATAGTGGTTATGTCCCCTTAGTGTGCCCACACACAGCAGAATGACCCCTACAGCTCAGGGGCAGATTCGCCTGTGAGGGATACCACACCTCGTGCCCGCTTGACGTCACCTACGTCGAGCTCTCGAGATTCTGTATGGTCACTTGTTACCCAAAGCGTGATGTTACGCCCTCCAGAGGAGCAGGTAAGGTCAGCTTGGTACAGTTTACACCGACTCCTCCTGTCCACACGGGCACAGAGAGGCAACAAGCTGAGGGAGCCTGGTCACTGCCGCAGTGAAACAGCGCTTCCTCAGCCCAGGAAATCTGCCACCAGCTTCTCATTTGATATAAGCCCGGTCCACTAACGGGATTATATAGGGTGAGAAACCATCCCGCGGTAGCTTATAACTAGGCCGAAACACGGACGTGGGGATTCGTGATCGAGATACAAGATAGCACAAGATAAAATTATATATTTAATCGCCTTAAGGGCACACTAGACGTAACACAATATAACAGAGAATATATACAGTGGTCTGAGGTTACAAATACAGGTAATATGGTACAAACAGGTTTACAGAATACAAGTCAGTTACCGGGTAGATGAATGTTCCTTTGGGTTATGATGGTGGAACAGTCCTTGGCTGTGGTCACATGGGGGCAGTGATGTCAGCAGTTTCCAGGTCTCTCCAAACACATGGCACAATGTGACCCCCTTTCAGAGAAACACCAGCCCATTTGCTGGCACAAGCCTTTTAAACTGTAGCCGGCCCCTCCTCTTCCCACCTTTGGGAAGGGTCCCTCCCTCCCTTCTGATCCTGGCAGCTCAATGACCCACAAAACCCTTTAGGGTTCATAGCTCCAGACCAGAAGGTCACAGGGAGATCCTGGGTTCCGGCTACAAGTAGAGTCCAAGCATGGTACCGTTATTTAGTGTCTGTGGGGAGATATGTATATCTCTCTTCCCTGGCATCCCACCACCAAACCATGACCATGGGCCTGTTCATCATGGCCACAGGGACACAAATATGTATCCAATATGTGCCTATGATGGCCGGGCGATTCATAATTCCTTATGAACTGCCGGCCCCAGAAAGCCTGATAATTTCCATTGAACTGGGGCTGGACTAGATCTCCTGCAGCGAGGTCTTTCCTGTTCCATTAGCTGGGTTCCTGGCTGGCTGAATGGAAGTGTGAAAAGTTGTCAACACTGGTGGACTGCTAGAGGTCCTCTGCCATCTGCTACCTTTCAGCAAATGGTGGGTGTGGGAACTGGCTGACAGTAAATCATAATCCATATTCCTCACATGGCCATAGACCCTACAGGGACATTTCCCAGTAGGCTGATGCCCCAGGGAGCCACCCAAGTCCTCCTCTCTGCCGCTGAACGGGTACATAATGAGCTCTCAACAGTAATTAACGCTGTGAGACTCAGGTACTCATGTACCTGGCCAGAGACTGCACATGTCCTCCTGAATTCCACTTCTGTGGCCCGCACCTCACCTCATAAGCCCCAACCTCAATAGACAACTGGAGGAGGAGGAGGACATAAGATGGTAGCTATTGATGGCCACCATAGAGGGCCAACTTTTGTAGCAGTATATTGTGCTACACTGTGTTATCTGGTTCTGCTGGGATGGTATTTTGCAGTATGGTATTGTTGCCCCACTTTCTGTTAATTTGGACCTGTCTACAAAATGGGGCCACTTTATTTATTTTCTATTTTTGTCTATTTCAAATGTTTTTAGATACAGTTACATTATATGTAAGGAGAGAATGGTGTAAAAATATAAGAAACTTTAATCACCTAACTGATCTGCTGCTGCCCTTTTTCAATGCTTACCAGGTCTCCACTGGTCTCTATGTCCTGTTCCTCTCCACATAGAAAATGGCAGGAGATGGAGCTGTGACAAGAACGAGGGTCCCTCATCTCACCAAACTAAGCAGCAGTCTGCCACAAACTGACGGACAGCTAATGGAGAAATGGCCACATACATGGGCGCTGCTGTCTCCTTTCACTTTTATGTGAGTCAGAATCAGGCCTGACTGAGAATGGAAACATTCCCCAACTGATAAATGACAACAGCCTAGGCATGAAGTAATTACATGCACTTGCAATTTGCAAGCATGTACTGTATATAAGTGCACAAATTTACTACTTACTGTACATGCATGTAAACACACCATACTCCCTACATAAATCAGTAGCAAAGTTACACATGCACAAACACTGTACACATACACATTCACAAAGTACAGAAGTACATGCACTAATACAAAAGCATGCACCTGTAGTTTATTTCATATTGTCTGAGGGTGCTGGTCTTTGTTCATTACACAAAAATGCATTTGATAGAAAAGCAGAACACCCTTGGTTTATGGTTTACAGAATATTTTATTCATTTATCACAAAAATGCAATAACACTTCCAAAATCGACATAGTTCATATTCATTCATTACCGATACATTGAAAACTCCTTATTTACTTTCCACCCCTATGGCACTTTAAAAGAGTGTGCAATTAGATAGTAATTCCGTTATTCATCCATCCAGCATCAGAAAATATAAGGTCAATGTTTCAGTCCCACCTGGACCTTGTTCATGGCCTGAATCAATATATACATGTACAATTACCAAACAGTATAATGATATATAAAAAACATAATGGGCATAATAGAATTAATAATGTAACAATGTTTTAGATAAAACCAATAACAATACTATAGCCCTTCTTATGATAAGTGAATATACAAATTAATCCAAACAGTATCCAGACAATAGTAAATATGATCTTGCAAAAATATGATTCAAAAGTACATTTCCACTAGATCAAGTGTTCAGCAATATTAAAATAATGGAACTAAAAGCTGGATATAGGTAATTCCCCTATGACATAAGAGCAGCATAAGCAATATACAGTTGCAAGAAAAAGTATGTGAACCATTTGGAATGATATGGATTTCTGCACAAATTGGTCATAAAATTTGATATGATCTTCATCTAAGTCACAACAATAGACAATCACAGTCTGCTTAAACTAATAACACACAAAGAATTAAATGTTACCATGTTTTTATTGAACACATGTAAACATGCAGTGCAGGTGGAAAAAGTATGTGAACCCCTAGACTAATGACATCTCCAAGAGCTAGTTGGAGTGAGGTGTCAGCCAACTGGAGTCCAATCAATGAGATGAGATTGGAGGTGTTGGTTACAGCTGCCCTGCCCTATAAAAAACACACACCAGTTCTGGGTTTGCTTTTCACAAGAAGCATTGCCTGATGTGAATGATGCCTTGCACTAAAGAGCTCTCTGAAGACCTACAATTAAGAATTGTTGACTTGCATAAAGCTGAAAAAGGTTATAAAAGTATCTCTCAAAAGCCTTGCTGTTCATTAGTCCACGGTAAGACAAATTGTCTATAAATGGAGAAAGTTCGGCACTGCTGCTACTCTCCCTAGGAGTGGCCGTCCTGTAAAGATGACTGCAAGAGAACAGCGCAGACTGCTTAATGAGGTGAAGAAGAATCCTAGAGTGGCAGCTAAAGACTTACAAAAGTCTCTGGCATATGCTAACATCCCTGTTAGCGAATCTACGATACGTAAAACACTAAACAAGAATGGATTTCATAGGAGGATACCACAGAAGAAACCACTGCTGTCCAAAAAAAACATTGCTGCACGTTTACAGTTTGTACAAGAGCACCTGGATGTTCCACAGCAGTACTGGCAAAATATTCTGTGGACAGATAAAACAAAAGTTGAGTTGTTTGGAAGAAACACACAACACTATGTGTGGAGAAAAAGAGGCACAGCACACCAACATCAAAACCTCATCCCAACTGTGAAGTATGGTGGTGGGGGCATCATGGTTTGGGGCTGCTTTGCTGCGTCAGGGCCTAGACAGATTACTATTATCGAAGGAAAAATGAATTCCCAAGTTTATCAATACATTTTGCAGGCCATCTGTCCACCAGCTGAAGCCCAACAGAAGATGGGTGTTGCAACAGGACAACGATCCAAAGCATAGAAGTAAATCAACAACAGAATGGCTTAAACAGAAGAAAATACGCCTTCTGGAGTTGCCCGGTCAGAGTCCTGACCTCAACCCGATTGAGATGCTGTGGCATGACCTCAAGAAAGCGATTCACACCAGACATCCCAAGAATATTGCTGAACTGAAACAGTTCTGTAAAGAGGAATGGTCAAGAATTACTCCTGACCATTGTGCACGTCTGATCTGCAACTACAGGAAACGTTTGGTTGAAGTTATTGCTGCCAAAGGAGGTTCAACCAGTTATTAACCTCTTTAGGACACAGGGTGTACAGGTACGCCCTGATGTCCTGGTACTTAAGGACACAGGGCGTAACTGTACGCCCGGTGTATTTCCGATCACTGCTGCGCGGCGGGCGGTGATCGGAAGCCGGTGCCTGCTCAAATAATTGAGCAGGCACCTCGGCTAAATGCGCGGGGGGGGGGGGGGGGGACGACCCCCAGTGTCAGCGACCGCCGCAAACCGCAGGTCAATTCAGCCAATTTGCGGCTTTTTATGGTGCGGGCGGCGACTGTGCCATCGGGTCCCCATGGGGCTGTAAGGGGGACCCAATGGCATGGAAGGCAGCGTGATGCCTTCCTGAGGCATGGCTGCTGCCTTCCTGTGATGTGCCTGTGAGATCCAGCCCCGTGGATCTCACAGGCTGGAAGCTGTATGAGTAATACACACAGTATTACTCATACAGCCAATGCATTCCAATACAGAAGTATTGGAATGCATTGTAAAAGATTAGACCCCCAAAAGTTGAAGTCCCAAAGTGGGACATTTTTTTAGTGAAAAAAAAAGTTTAAAAAAGAAAGTCCCCCCCCCCCCCCCCCCAAAATTAAAAGTTTCAAGTAAAAATAAACAAAAATGTAATTTTCCCCAAATAAAGTAAAAACTAAATTGGTAAAAAATAGGGGGGAAAAAATATACATATTAGGTATCGCTGCTGGCTGTATAAACATACCACATGACCTAACTAATAAAAATAAAAAATAAAAACTGTGCTAAATAAACAATTTTTTGTCACCTTACATGACAAAAAGTGTAATAGCAAGCGATCAAAAGGTCATATGCACCCCAAAATAGTGCCAATCAAACTGTCATCTCATCCCTCAAAAATCATACCCTACCCAAGATAAAATCGGCCAAAAACTACTATGGATCTCACACTATGAAAACACTAAAACATGATTTTTTCTTTGTTTCAAAAATGAAATCATTATGTAAAACTTACATAAATAAAAAAAAAGTATACATATTAGGTATCTCCGCGTCTGTAATAAGTTACTCTATAAAAATATCACATGACCTATCCCCTCAGGTGAACACCGTAAAAAAATTAAAATAAAAACAGTGTAAAAAAAGCCATTTTTTGTCATCTTACATCACAAAAAGTGTAATAGCAAGCGATCAAAAAGTCATATGCACCCCAAAATCTGCCAATCAAACCGTCATCTTATCCCAAAAAATTAGACCCTAACTAAGATAATCGCCCAAAAACTGAAAAAAAACTATGGCTCTCAGACTATGGCGACACTAAAACATGATTTTTTTTTTGTTTAAAAAATGAAATCATTGTGTAAAACTTACATAAATAAAAATAATTGTATACATATTAGGTATAGCCGCATCCCTGACAACCTGCTCTATAATAATACCACATGATCTAACCTGTCAGATGAATGTTGTGAATAACAATAAAAATAAACGGTGCCAAAACAGCTATTTCTTGTTACCTTGCCTCACAAAAAGTGTAATATAGAGCAACCAAAAATCATATGTACCCTAAACTAGTACCAACAAAACTTCCACCCTATCCTGTAGTTTCTAAAATTTCTTTTATGGCGTTTCTACTCTAGGGGCCATAAATATTGAGCTTTGTTTGGCTGTTAACCCTTGCTTTGTAACTGGAAAAAAAATATTAAAGTGAAAAATCTGCCAAAAAAGTGATATTTTGAAATTGTATCTCTATTTTCCATTAATTCTTATGGAACACCTAACAGGTTAGTGACATTTGTAAAAATCAGTTTTGAATACCTTGAGGGGTGTAGTTTATTAGATGGGGTCACTTTTATGGAGTTTCTACTCTAGGGGTGCATCAGGGGGGCTTCAAATGGGACATGGTGTCAAAAAAAACAGTCCAGCAAAATCTGCCTTCCTTTCGTTCTGCGCCCTGCTGTGTGCCTGTACAGCAGTTTACAACCACATATGGGGTGTTTCTGTAAGCTACAGAATCAGGGCTATAAATATTGAGTTTAGTTTTGTTTGGCTGTTAACCCTTGCTTTGTAACTGGAAAAAAATATATTAAAATGAAAAATCTGCACATTTTTTAATTGTATCTCTATTTACCATTAATTCTTGTGGAACACCTAAAGGGTAAACGACATTTGTAAAATCATTTTTGGGTGGATTCTATTATGTAGGCCTCACAAAGTGACTTCAGACCTGAACTGGTCCTTAAAAAGTAGGTTTTTGAAAATTTCTGAGAAATTTTAAGATTTACTTCTAAACTTATAAGCTTTGTAACATCCCCCAAAAATAAAATGTCATTCCCAAAATGATCCTAACATGAAGTAGACATATGGGGAATGTAAAGTAATAACTCATTTTGGAGGTATTACTATGTATTATAGAAGTAGAGAAATTAAAACTTGGAAATTTGCAAAGTTTTCAATTTTTTTTGCAAATTTGGTATATTTTTATAAACATTTTTTTACTCCATTTTACCAGTGTCATGAAGTACAATATGTGACGAAAAAACAATCTCAGAATGGCTTGGATAAGTCAAAGCGTTTTAAATTTATCACACTGGACAGATTTGCAAAAAATTGCCTGGCCCATAAGGTGAAATAAGGCTGTGTCCTTAAGGAGTTAAATCCAAGGGTTCACATACTTTTTCCACCTGCACTGTTCAATAAAAACATGGCAACATTTAATTATTTGTGTGTTATTCGTTTAAGCAGACTGTGATTGTCTATTGTTGTGACTTAGATGAAGATCAGATCACATTTTATGACCAATTTGTGCAGAAATCCATATCATTCCAAAGGGTTCACATACTTTTCTTGCAAATGTAGCTTCAGTAGCGCTCGAGGAGATATGCTATGGTGCTCAGTGAAAAAAAAAAAAAGAAAACGGAGCTCACACAGTACCATTATAAAAGTATGTAAATGTTATTTTAACATGATTAAAAGGTTTTTATATAATAAGCCATTAAAAAGTGAAGGAGAGTGACAAAAAAAATGCCATCCTGGCACTGCACACACATCAAAGAAGTGATAGACGTATCTCAGTACAATGTAATTGCAACATATTTAAATAATATTGAGTAATTTATTTGTATAAAAGATGAGTCTCAGTAACACTGACCGTGTTGCCTGAGTGTAAAAAGTCCTACCACAAAGGAATGCCTAAGCTGGGGTAAATATAAAGTGATCACCAGGTATAAAAATAACATTAGCCTGGTACCAGCAAGGCTAGAAAGAGGAGACTCACCTAAAATTGATAGTGTGCAATACCAACCAGGATGGTGTTTTTTTCGGTCACTCTCCTTCACTTTTTAATAGCTTATTATATAAAAAATCATGTTACAATAAAATTTACAGATTTTTATAATGGTACTGTGTGAGCTCCATTTTCAGTTTTTTTTGCTGGGTATACTAAGGAGCTTGTTATTTGATTAGATGGCCCATTGTTCTGTTTCAAATTTTTGTAATCGGGTCATCTATGGTCTATTTTAAAAAAAATATGGTGCTCAGTGCCAGATTATATGCAATGTGCATGTCAGATGCATCTATGCAGTTGCAGCAAGGAGCAGAGGAAATTAGTTGTTGTGGCCCTGATGATGATGTGTCATGGTGTACTTCCTCAGGACGTAGCATCTATGGTATGCTAACTTGTAACTGACAGCTGGTACTTATGGTTGTAGGTGTCCATTGTGAAAAACAACCTTTTGGAGTTTGCCAGAACTGACTTATGGTGATAGGTGCCTTAACATGTTTCCCCTCACCTGCAGCAGGGTCTGTATAGCTGTGGCTTCTGCTCTCTTAGCTGGCTGTAAACACTGTAGCATGTGGATCATGCAGTCTCCCTGGAGCAGTGTTACTCACAGGTGGAGCTGGATCTCTGGTCTCTGAGGGCCTATGGAGCAGGAGCAGATGATCGTGTTCCCTCCCTCTGCACTTGCTATTCTAGCTCTTCCCCCTCTTGACAGAAAGTCAGACCAGCCCACATCCACCAAGAGGGGAGGAATGGGATGGTTAGTCCCAAACCTATTGCCAAGCATACTTTACCTGCTAGTGTACAGTGCAAACATTACATAGCATGGCAAAACCAGGGGCGTAGTGAGGTGGGGCAGGTGGGACATGTGTCCCGGACACAGAGGCTGGGGGCGGTTCTTGTCACTGCCGGGCAGCTTGTTTCCATAGTGAATCAGGGAGCCCTCCGCTCCTTGCTTCACAGTTCTTCTGAGATCTCACCCCTCAGGCCACATATTGAAATCGGCCTCTGGCACAGCCAGCAGCAAGATGTGAGTGTAGGAAGCAGGTAAGCATTGTGGGTTTTTTTCCCCTTCAATGTAGCTGCAATCTGGAGAGGGCACTGGGGGCCAAAGGGAGGCCACAACTAGAGTAAGGGGGCGCAAAAGTGGGCATAACTTCACTGACGGGGCACCTAACTTGGCATAACTACTGTAAGGGGGACATAATCTGGCATAACTACAGCGAGAGGCAAATATCTGGGCATAACTACAGTGAGGGGGGTACAAACTGGGCATACATACTGTGAGGGGCACAAAGATGGGCATACCTACTCTGAGGGGCATAAAGTTGGGCATAACTAATATGAAGGGCACAAAGGTGGGCATAACTACTGTTAGGGGGCACAAGGAGGACATTACTGTGAAGGGGTACAAAGGTGGGCATAACTACTATGAAGGGCCACAAGGAGGACATAACTATTGTGAAGGGGCCACAAGGTGGGTATAATTACTGTGAGGGACCACAATGTGGGCATTAGTACTGTGTGGCAGCACTTAGGGGAAATT
Organism: Bufo gargarizans; assembly: GCF_014858855.1. Lineage (NCBI taxonomy): Eukaryota > Metazoa > Chordata > Amphibia > Anura > Bufonidae > Bufo > Bufo gargarizans. The sequence continues at coordinate 286,022,863 of NC_058082.1, forward strand.
CCCTAGATTACCCTGTTATAAATTGGGATGGCTCGGTCTTACAGGACCAGTAGAGCGCCCCCTCCTAGATATTTAACATGGACAGTTACTATCCCTTCCTTATGTGATTATTCTTTTTTCTCTATCACCACAGGGACCTTGTTCCAGATCCAGAGGACATCATGTCGACGCCAGTGACATCCTGGATGAGGTAGGATCAGTTGGTTCTTTCATTTATTGCAAGAAGTATTGGTACCGCCGTGTACCCTATAATACATTTTATTAGGTGGGACTGGGTGAGTACAGTTATGCACAGTGGCGGATCCGGGGGGGGGGGGGGGGCAACGGGGCAATTGCCCCCCTCCGAGCTGGGCGGGCGGCTGGCACAGGCAGATGAGCGCTTCCATTGTGGAAGCGCTCATCTCCAGTCATCTATATCGCCGTCCTCAGGACAGCGATACAGATGCCAGCCTGTGCTGCGGTAGGGGAGGGAGAGGCGTGTCCCTTTCCCTTCCTCTGATAGGCTGCCGGCCTATATACAATACTTTTACTGGCGGGGGCTGTTATTACTGGCACCTGGGGGCTGTTATTACTGGCAAAGGGGGGCTGTTATTACTGGCAAAGGGGGGCTGTTATTACTGGGGGCTGTTATTACTGGCAAAGGGGGGCTGTTATTATTACGGGAACAGAGGGGCTGTTATTACTGGCGGGGGCTCTTATTACTGGGGGCTGTTATTACTGGCGGGGGCTCTTATTACTGGCACCTGGGGGCTGTTATTACTGGCACAGAGGGGCTCTTATTACTGGGGGCTGTTATTACTGGCAAAGGGGGGCTGTTATTACTGGCAGGGGCTGTTATTACTGGCACCTGGGGGCTGTTATTACTGGCACAGAAGGGCTGTTATTACTGGGGGCTGTTATTACGGGCACAGGGGGGCTGTTATTACTGGGGGCTCTTATTACTGGCACAGAAGGACTGCTATTACTGGGGGCTGTTATTAGTGGCACAGGGGGTCTGTTATTACTGGGGGCTGCTATTACTGGCACAGGGGGTTGCTATTACTGGCATAGGGGGCTATTATTACTGGCACAGGGGGGCTGTTATTACTGGCACAGGGGGGCTGTTATTACTGGCACAGGGGGGCTGTTAATACTGGCACATGATTGGGGGCACTATAGGGGCATCTACTGAGGCCACAAAGAAGGGGTATTTTATATGGGCTCTCTGTACAGTACAATTTTATACTGGGACACATTATGGTGGGTACTATGGGGAAGGGGGGAGAGGAGTACTATGGGGTCATCTACGGGGGGCACTAAGAAGGGGTATTTTATACTTGCAAATTATGGGGGACACTGAGGGCATCTACTGGAGCATTTTATACTGGTACATTATGGGGGGCAGTAGGAGGAAAGAGGGTGTGGAGCACTATGGGGTCATTTACTAGGGGCACTATATAGGGGTATTTTATACTGGCACATTATGGGGGCACTATGGGGACATTAGCTCAACTGGGGGCATTACAAGGGGGTATTTTTTGCACTGTCACATTATAAGGAGAATTATTACTACTGGGGGGCATTATGGTGGGCTTTATTACTCCCCCATGGTATGACCCCCTAGTAGCAGCACTGGCCTCTCCCTGCTCTGCTATCCCTCTGCCCCTTCTCCAAATCCTAATTATGAAATCTTTCTCATTAGGATAAAACACAACATCAGCTCCACTGAGCCCCCGGCCAAAGTGTGGAAGTGGCGTCCGAGATCCCCAAGGGCCAAGCCAAGTAACTGTAAGTTTTCATGTGAAATATGTTTGTTATACACACATAGCCTACACTGTGGAGTCTGTTCTATAAGCACCATTGTTTTGTGGCGGCGGACAGATAATAATCTGAAAGTGCCCCTCCCGAGACCAGGCTCTGGATCCGCCACTGGTTATGCATTGGGCAGAGTTAGAGGAGTGGCTTAGTGGCATCGCAAATCTGAATCCTTGCCCCGGGTGCAGGAAAGCCTAGCTACACCTCTTGGCAAAACATACATTACAAACCAAAAATTACATTACAAACCAAACATTGCTGATACCCCCAGGTCTGGGGTACTGCACAGTGTAGTGTAGTGTAAGGGTCCATTGACACATCCGCAAGTGTTGTCCGCACCCGTGCTGCAATTGTGCGGAACGGGTGTGGACCCATTCATTCTCTATGGGGCCGGCAGAGATGCAGAGAGCACACTATATATTCCGGCCCGCAGCTCCACAAGAAAATAGAGCATGTCCTAGTCTTGTCCGCAATTGCGGACAAGAATAGGCATTTCTATGAGGGTGCCGGCCGGGTGTATTGCGGATCCGCAATACATTACGGACGTGTGAATGGAACCTAAGCAAAATACTATGTTTCCAAAAGTGGCGAGGAGCAATGTTGAGCAATATAGCACTAGTCGCATCTACATAATGGGCAGCTCTGTCTGATCACTCAATAAGGCCTCATGCACACGACAGTTTTTTTTCACGGTCCGCAAAAACGGGGTCCGTGGGTCCGTGACCGTTTTTTCGTCCGTGGGTCTTCCTTGATTTTTGGAGGATCCACGGACATTAAAAAAAAGTCGTTTTGGTGTCCGCCTGGCCGTGCGGAGCCAAACGGATCCGTCCTGAATTACAATGCAAGTCAATGGGGACGGATCCGTTTGACGTTGACACAATATGGTGCAATTGCAAACGGATCCGTCCCCATTGACTTTCAATGTAAAGTCAGGAGTCCCTTCACTTTCACACTTGCGTTCATATAATGCAGACGGTGGCTCCGTTCAGAGCGGATCCGTCTGCATTATATTGTTAAAACATTTCTAAGTGTGAAAGTAGCCTCAGACGGATCCGTCCAGACTTTACATTGAAAGTCAATGGGGGACGGATCCGTTTGAAAATTGAGCCACAGTGTGTCATCTTCAAACGGATCCGTCCCCATTGACTTACATTGTAAGTCTGGATGGATCCGCTTGCCTCCGCACGGCCAGGCGGACACCCGAACATAACTTGAAGTGTCCCCATCACCATGGGAACGCCTCTATGTTAGAATATACTGTCGGATATGAGCTACATCGTGAAACTCATTTCCGACAGTATATTCTAACACAGAGGCGTTCCCATGGTGATGGGGACGCTTCTAGTTAGAATATACTACAAACTGTGTACATGACTGCCCCCTGCTGCCTGGCAGCACCCGATCTCTTACAGGGGGCCGTGATCAGCACAATTAACTCCTCAGGTGCCGCACCTGAAGGGGTTAATTGTACTATCATATCCCCCTGTAAGAGATCAGGGCTGCCAGGCAGCAGGGGGCAGACCCCCCCCTCCCCAGTTTGAATATCATTGGTGGCCAGTGCGGCCCCCCCCCTCCCTCCCTCTATTGTAATAAATCGTTGGTGGCACAGTGTGCGCCCACCATCGCCCCCCCCCTCCCTCCCTCTATTGTAATAAATCGTTGGTGGCACAGTGTGCGCCCACCATCGGCCCCCCCTCCCTCTATAGCAGTAACAACATTGGTGGCAGTGTGCGGCCTCCCATCTCCTCCCCCCCCCCCCGATCATTGGTGGCAGCGTAGTTCCGATCGGAGTCCCAGTTTAATCGCTGGGGCTACGATCGGTAACCATGGCAACCAGGAAGCTACTGCAGCCCTGGTTGCCATGGTTACTTAGCAATAGTACAATAGTAGAAGATTCATACTTACCTGCTTGCTGCTGCGATGTCTGTGTCCGGCCGGGAGCTCCACCTACTGGTAAGTGACAGTTCTTTAGCAATGCGCCGCACAGACCTGTCACTTACCAGTAGGTGGAACTCCCGGCCGGACACGAACATCGCAGCAGCAGGCAGGTAACTATGAATCTTCTACTATTGTACTATTGCTAAGTAACCATGGCAACCAGGACTGCAGTTGCGTCCTGGTTGCCATGGTTACCGATCGGAGCCCCAGCGATTAAACTGGGACTCCGATCGGAACTACGCTGCCACCAATGATCGGGGGGGGGGGGAGATGGGAGGCCGCACACTGCCACCAATGTTGTTACTGCTATAGGGGGGGGGGCGATGGCGGGCGCACACTGTGCCTCCTACGATTTAATACAATAGAGGGAGGGAGGGGGGGCGATGGTGGGCGCACACTGTGCCACCAACGATTTATTACAATAGAGGGAGGGAGGGGGGGGGCGATGGTGGGCGCACACTGTGCCACCAACGATTTATAACAATAGAGGGAGGAAGGGGGGGCCCGATGGGGGGCGCACACTGTGCCACCAACGATATTCAAACTGGGGAGGGGGGGGTCTGCCCCCTGCTGCCTGGCAGCCCTGATCTCTTACAGGGGGATATGCCGCACCTGAAGGGGTTAATTGTGCTATCATATCCCCCTGTAAGAGATCGGGTGCTGCCAGGCAGCAGGGGGCAGTCTTGTACAAAGTTTGTAGTGTATTCTAACTAGAAGCATCCCCATCACCATGGGAACGCTTCTGTGTTAGAATATACTGTCGGATATGAGTTTTCACGAAGTGAAAACTTAGATCTGAAAAAGCTTTTATGCAGACGGATCTTCGGATCCGTCTGTATGAAAGCAACCTACGGCCACGGATCACGGACACGGATGCCAATCTTGTGTGCATCCGTGTTCTTTCACGGACCCATTGACTTGAATGGGTCCGTGAACCGTTGTCCGTCAAAAAAATAGGACAGGTCATAAAAGGGACTCTGTCACCAGTTTCTAACCCCCACTTTTAAAAATATTGTTCTGTCCATGGAGCCCTTGTGATTACTATGGTGTTGTTATAAGCTAAATCTGCTGGCTCGTTTTGTTAAAAAAACGTTTTATCTAACCTGTCAGTCATATTCTTAAAGGGAGTCTTTCACCTAAAATGACCATTATACACCACAAACATGATGATATCCATTACATTCCCCATTTTATAATCTTACCTTTCATATTGCTGTCCGTCGCCTATTCGCTCTTAAAAACACTTTTATTCCATATGCTAATCAGGTTCTGAAGGTGCCCAGGGGCGGCGTTTATGCGGCCGGTGCCCAGGCTCCACGGCGCTGTTCAAATCAAACCCCTCCCCTTTCACCCCTCTGGCCCGCCCTCAGTTCTTCAGATACCATCCTCCAGTCAATGACAAATCCGGCGCCTGCGCCTGCGCACTCCATTACTCACTAGGGCAGAGGCAGCAGAGCTCTGCTGCCTCTGCCCTAGTGAGTAATGGAGTGCGCAGGCGCAGGCGCCGGATTTGTCATTGACTGGAGGATGGTATCTGAAGAACCGAGGGCGGGCCAGAGGGGTGAAAGGGGAGGGGTTTGATTTGAACAGCGCCGTGGGCACCTTCAGAACCTGATTAGCATATGGAATAAAAGTGTTTTTAAGAGCGAATAGGCGACGGACAGCAATATGAAAGGTAAGATTATAATATGGGGAATGTAATGGATATCATCATGTTTGTGGTGTATAATGGTCATTTTAGGTGAAAGACTCCCTTTAAGGTGCCCAGGGCGTTGCTCATGGCCTGAAGATGCCGCCCGCCGCCACCGTTGGTGCCCAGCTCCTCCTCTGCTCTCGTCAGCACCGCCTGAAAATACTCAGATACGCCTCCGGCTCTCCCTCACTCCCCCCTCCTTCTTTTCTAAGATCCCACGCGTGCGCACAGGCCTGCGCCCGTGCGGACTTTTCGGTTCAGCCTCATTGAGCGAAGTGCGCATGCGAGCGCACTTCGCTCAACCTCCTGATAAGACGAACACTGCCGCACGCGCGGGATCTTAGAAAAGAAGGAGGGGGGAGTGAGGGAGAGCCGGAGGCGTATCTGAGTATTTTCAGGTGGCGCTGACGAGAGCAGAGGAGGAGCTGGGCACCAACAGCGGCGGCGGCGGGCGGCATCTTCAGGCCATGAGCAACGCCCTGGGCACCTTAAGAATATGACTGACAGGTTAGATAAAACGTTTTTTTAACAAAACGAGCCAGCAGATTTAGCTTATAACAACACCATAGTAATCACAAGGGCTCCATGGACAGAACAATATTTTTAAAAGTGGGGGTTAGAAACTGGTGACAGAGTCCCTTTAAGGTTAGTTGAGTTTAAATTACATGCACACTGTAGTGATCGATATCTTTAAGTGATCTTTACCAGCTGTACTGTGTGCAATCAGCTTAAATTAGCTCACTAGAGAGACACCAGTATCTAGCTTGAAGGCGGCGAGTGCATTTTTATCCTTACCTCACCTCTAACACCACTTGAACGGCAATGTTATCGGCATTGGGTGTGGAACCACTGCGTCAAACAACTGGTTTGACTTTGGGCTATACCTAAGAGCTATAAAGAGATCCGGACTTCACTGCAGGTTAGCCACCAGGCCACTACCACCTTGAGTAGCCCTGGTGTATTAACAGCTGATCCACAGAGGTCAGAGATATCAGTGCAAAGCACCAAGGGATCAGGCAAATCTCATAGTCACGTACAGCCCAAGGTTGGTGCAGGCAGAGTTTGTGTTAATCCACCAAACAGTACAAAGTTCAGGGCAGGCAGCTCAGGGTCACTATGGTGATCAGGCATAGGTCAGATATGGTGGCAGAGAATGAGACAAACAGCATAGCATAGATAGCAGAAGCTCAATGATACAATAGAAATAGCCTAGCAGCTGCACACAGTACCAAAGAAGGGGTTAACCCTTGCAGTCCTGAATAATGAGGTGAAGTTCAATGAAGATTATCAGAATGCATTTTCTCCAAAAGACACTGTGACAACTCAGCGGTCACTTAGTTCTCTGGAATTGACGGCTCATTTTAGATGGTTGGCACACCTCAAGAAGCCACTCCAACACAATAGACTGGGTGCAAACTGGCCACACCCAGATTTATTATTCTTGTCACAGCAAAACAATGAATTTTTCAGAGCAATCAGTGTACGAACACAGGATACAAACCAAACCCTAGGCCATTTAGCCACTAACTACATAGTAGTTCTCCTTTACTACCAGGACGTGGGTCTACCACAGAGCTCCTCAAAACACAAGTCACAGTTAATACTATACCTCTGGTAAGAGGTCCTGCTGTGACTCCCACAGGCCTCAGCACTGCCTATGTCTTTCACAGGCTCGGAGCACTGTTGGAAGAGCTCTGCCCACATGTACTTGAGCGTTTCAGCTGGCTGCTAATTAAGCCTCATTGGCAGCCTAATTGCCTGATGAGGGAAAACCCAATTATCCCAGACTTTTCTTTCTCGCCAGCTTTCCCTGGGCGAGACACAACATCCCTATACCAAGTATGCCTTTCTGGCATCTCCAGTGCCACAACACACAGGACACCAGCGCTGGATCACCAGATCTACAACAGACACATGGTGAATTACCATGGCAGTGTTGTGCACAGGCTGCCGCGTAACAAGTAAAACAGAATACAAAAGCTAACTTTATATACATAAGTATGTTTCTTTCTGTTCCTTCAAGTAAAAAAAATAGACACAAATAAAACACTCCATAAAGTCCTCTGTACTACTACACCCTCTCTGTTCTCTATTATTCTAAATTCCTATTTAGAGGGTTATTCCTTTCTGGGATATGCCATAAATAACAGATGCATGAGGGTCCCACCTCTGGGACTGCCTTATATCTCCACAACGGGACAAATGGAGAGGTGGTTGTGATATGCACGGCTCTCTCCATTCACTTCAACAGCAGCTGAGCTTGCCGACTCAGCCTGAACTATTTTCAGAACTGCTACTGAAGTGAATGGAGACAGCTGTGCATGCACAGCCACCTCTCTATTCCTGACGAGGCGCAATGGGGTCCCATTCTGGAGATAGGCGTGGATCCCAAAAGGTGGAACCCATAGGCTAGGTCCACACGACGACATTTGTCGCGCGACATTTTGTTGCACCAATGTCGCGCGACAATTTTTATAATGGCAGTCTATGGTGTCGCACTGCAACATGCGACATGCTGCGACTGCGACGCGACAGTCGCAGAAAATCCATTCAAGATGGATTTTTCTGCGACTGTCGCGTCGCAGTCGCAACATGTCGCATGTTGCAGTGCGACACCATAGACTGCCATTATAAAAATTGTCGCGCAACATTGGTGCAACAAAATGTCGCGCGACAACTGTTGCGCCCTATCTGTCGCGCGACTTTTTGTCGCGCGACAAATGTCGTCGTGTAGACCTAGCCTACCTATCAGACATTTATGGTATATCCTGTCTCAGAGGGTATTTTTGGCCACATGCACATGCCTCTGTAACCCTTCCCTCAACAACTATCCCGATCCACAACTATTGTATAAACAAAAATGAAGTCAGACATACGTCCATGCCATCACCATAGACAAACACTAGTTATAGTTTGGGTTTCTGACTTGCCAAGGTCACGTGTAAGAGCTCTTGTTGTACAGTGTAAGGCCTCATGCACACAAACGTATTTTGTTTCCATCTCCGTTCCCTTTTTTTGTGTGGATAGGATGCAGACCCATTCATTTCAATGGGTCCGCAAAAAATGCGCACAGCACGCCATGTGCTATCCGTATCTCTGTTCCGTAGCCCCGCAAAAAAATATATAACATGTCCTATTCTTGTCCATTTTAGGCATTGTTAGAATGGATCCGCAAAAAAAAAAAACAGATGGCATACGGATGTCATCCTTTTTTTTGTGGATCCGCAATTTGCGGATGTCAAAATCCGTATACAGTGAGCTTCCCATTTCTTCAGCTGTTAGAAGACAGGATTTTAGCATGCTAGAAAAGGGTTTGTGTAGAAAAAAAAAGGGGGATTTGTACTTCTATCCTGCCCGTTACCACCACTAAACCATGCACCATCCTAAACAATATTGTCTGATATAATATTAACTCATAACCACCATGTAAGATGTATCTAAATTTTTACCTTAGGCCACCAATATTAGGTATTAAAGGGAACCTGTCATCAACTATATGCTGATCTCACTGAGGGCAGCATAAAATAGTGACAGAAATGCTGATGTCAGCGGTGTGTCACACATCAGCTAAAAGTAAGTGCTTGCCGAGAACCAGCATCATAACCATTGCAGCCCAGGCCTTGAAAAGAGTCAGATCTACCTGAGAAGAGTCCTGGTTATTCATCATCTCCTGCTCTCACCCATCTGCTGATGATTGGCAGTTCTCTCCTAGAGAGATGGGGAGAAAACTATGTAGAAGACTGTCAGTCATCAGCAGGTGGGCAGGAGAGCAGGAGCTCATGAATAACCAGGACTCTTCTCAGGTGGCCGAGACTCTTTTCCAGGCCCAGTCTGCAATGATTGTGATGTTGGTTCTCAGCAACCACTTACTTTTAACTTATAAATGACAGACCATTGAAATCAACTCACCTGTCTCTACTTTATTCTGCCGTTAGTATGGGCAGCAGAAGGCTGCATTCACATGTCCGTGGTGTGTTGCGGACCTGCAAATTGCGGGTCCGCAACACGACAGCCTGTCACCCCCATAGAAATGCCTATTCTTGTCCGCAAGCTGCGGACAAGAATAGGACATGCTCTATCTTTTTGCGGAGTTGCGGACCTAAAGATCTGTGTGTGCTGTCCGCATCCATTCCGTCCCCATAGAGAATAAATGGGTCCGCATCCGTTCCGCAAAATTGCGGAACGGATGCGGACACATTCTGCGGATGTGTGAATGGAGCCTAAAGTTGATGACTGGTTCCCTTTAAACACTAAACCACACTAGACCAACATGAAGTAACTAACCCTATGTCATGTCATTATGTAAAATTTTAGCAAAGGCCATATAATCAGGCACCAGAAAGGCAAAGGCACCAGAACACTTGGAGACCCTTCTTTAAACATCCTGAAGAAATGCTGGCACACAGACATGTGAGTGACAAAGTGGAGGTGCCGTGTTTTGCAGAGAATCCTCACCTTAGCGCCCATGCAGAAGTGTCATTATAATATGTGCTCTGGACAAAAACAGTGCTTGCAGCCTACTTGTGCTGCTCCCTGCAAAATGAAACTTGGGTTCCATGAAAAAGTATTCTCTACAGAACATGCGCACATCCACATATAAACTTTAATTTCATGTAATGGTGGCTCACCATAAACAAAAGTCTATGATGGTCATTTACTAACAGATATACGCCACTTTTTGGTTATTTGCGCCGTAATCAGCTATTTTTTCCGGGGAAGGGGGGTGGGCCAGCAGGCCTGTCTCTTATCATTTTCTACGCCTGTTTTAGGGGCAGAAAATGGTCTAAATCTATGCCAGCAGGAAGAGAATAGCAAGCTCCACTGCCAGGAATACCTGAACCACATCTTTTAGGGACGTGAGTGTACTTTTTTATGTAATCCCCTTTGTTTTACCTACCTTTGTATTTTTCTTACTGTAACTTGTATTCACTGTTAATCATATTAAACTGTTAAGTTTATTAGCTGCTGTGTTGTCCGATTGAAGGAATTCAGTTTTACATATTTAGTATTGCAGTCTACTGTGTGTACAGCAGTGTATTGACTGGGCTGCAGAATACCAGAGTGTGGTACCTGTGGTTCCCAGCATAGGTAGGAGTCCCAGCAGATAAAGGTCTATAGCTTGGGGTAGTCTGGGGAAATCCCACTGCAGAGGCGGCTCTAGACTTTGTGAGGCCTTATGCGAAACTCGAACAGGAAGCCCCCAGGAACACAAGATATTCTCTATCCACACGGGATAGGAGATAAGATGTCTGATCGGGGGGGGGGGGGGAAGGGGGCTTGCGCCCCTATCTGCTGGCCAGCGCCCAGAACGCCGACTCTGCTAGGCTTCAGGGCGGCACGCCCCCTCCATTCATCTCTATGGGAGAGACAGAGATACAGCATTCGTGTTTCTCCGACTATCCCAAAGAGATACATGGAAGGGGCTTGTTGTCAACACAGTACAGGGCTTATATTCACAGTGCATATTAACACTTTGCATTAACCCTGGCTATACTGAGATGTCACAGTGCATATTAACCCTGTACTGTGATGTCACATTGCATATTAAACCTGGGCTGGCTGTACTGTATGTGACATCACTGTGCATATTAACCCTGTACTGTGACTAACAGTACAGGGTTAACATGCACAGTGAGTGACATGACAGTACAGGGTATAATGGAGTGGGCACTGGGCAGGGCGGCAGCAGTGAGACACACACACACACACCTTGGGCTTATATTCACTGGTCGGGCACCACTGTCTGTCTGTGGGCAGCAGCCAGACACGGACTGAGGTGAGTGCCCTGGCTCCATCTTCTTCTCCCCTATTCAGTACAAGGTACAGACAAGTCCTGTGGGATTCATGTCTGGTTCATTTTAATGAACGTGAGCTTGTCCACGTTGGCTGTGGACAGGTGGCTGCGCTTGTCTGTAATCACACCCCCTCCCATACTAAACACATGTTCGGACAATACACTGGCCGCAGGGCATGCCAGCACCTCAAAGGCATAAAGGGCAAACTGAGACCATGTGCCCAATTTGGAGACCCAGAAGTTGAATGGGGCAGACCCATCAGTCAGTACGTGTAGGCGTGTGCACGCGTACTGTTCCACCATGTTTCTGAAACGCTGCCTCCTGCTAAGACGTTAGCATGGCCACATTTCGGCCATGCTAACCCTCCCTTCTGAGGTGCTGGCGGTGCCCCAGCTGCGTTGGGAATGCCATAGGCAGCGCGTCTACCAGCGTGCGCTTGTACTCTAGCATCTTCCGATCACTCTCCAGTGACGGAATTAAGGATGGCACGTTGTCCTTGTAGCAAGGTGGCCACCCAGTAATCAGCACTAGTTAGAATGTGGGCAACTCGCAACAACAAATCTGTCCTCTGTGGGAGGTGTATCGTCTGTGTCCTCTGTATCCTTCCAGCCACTCTCCAGTGATGCCCATATGCTGCTTTGGGTGCCACCCTGCTGTAAACACGATTCCTCTTCCTCCTCATCATCCTCCAGAACTGTGTCCTGGCTGGTCATTTGTGTACCTGGCCTCTGTTGGTGCAGGAACCAACCCTCCGAGCCACTTGTGAATGACTGGCCTGATAACCGTGGAAATGATCCCTCTTCCTCCTCCTGTGCCACATCCTCTTCCATCATCGCCCGAAGCCTTTTTTTCAAGGAGACATAGAAGTGGGATAGTAACACTGAGGACGGCATCATCGGCATTGGCCATGTTGGTGGAGTACTCGAAACAGCGCAAAACGGCACACACATCCCGCATGGAGGGCCAGTCATTGGTGGTGAAGTGGTGCTGTTCCGCAGAGCGACTCACTCGTGCGTGCTGCAGCTGAAACTCCACTATCACCTGCTGTTGCTCGCACAGGCGGTGGGAAGGCTGAAGTTACGCTGCAGAGCAGACAGGCGAGCAGCAGCAGGGTGAGAACCCCGAAAGCGTGCACAGACGGCCCACACTTTCTGCAGCAGCTCTGACATATCGGGCTTACTTTTCAGGAACCTCTGCACCCCCAAATTCAGCACATGCGCCAGGCAAGGGATGTGCATAAAACTGGGTAGGCCCAGAGCTGCTACGAGATTTCGCCCATTATCGCACACCACAAGGCCGGGCTTGAGGCTAAGTGGCACCAATCACTCATTGGTCTGTTGTTTTGTGCCCGTCCACAGCTCCCGCGCGGTGTGGGTTTCCCCCCCCCAAACAGATGAGTTTCAAAACAGCCTGCTGTCGTTTCCAACTGGCTGTGCTGAAATTGGTGGTGCAGGTGTTACGCTGACCGAATCAGCAGGCGGTAGAGGAAGAAGCGGAGGAGGCAACGAGAAACATCCTGCATTTCTCGGTGGCGGAAGGACATGTGCCAAACTGCTATCCGCCTCAGGCCCACCCGCTACTGCACTTACCCACTGTGCAGTTAGGGAGATATAACATCCCTGCCCGTGCTTACTGGTCCACCTATCGGTGGTTATGTGGAGCTTGCCACAGGTAGCGTTGCGCAGTGCACACCACTTAGTTATGCAGTGCAGGGATGGCTCGCCGGGAAAAGTAGTGGCGGCTGGGAACCACGTACTGTGGGACACCCACCAATATACCGAATGACAGCATTTCAAAGGCCAGGAATTTTGAAATGCTGGCATTCAGGGCCAGGGATCGCTGGTGGGTAGGGGGGTACTTCCTCTTTCTCTCCAGTGTTTGGGGAATGGACAGCTGAACGCTTCCATGGGACAGTGTGGAGAAGCTTGGTGACGGTGTTGCTGCCACATCCTCTGTTTGCCACTGTCACTCCAGAGGGGGAGTAAGAGGCCGAGACTGCAGCAGAAAAGGGAGGAGGAGCCTGAGATCTTTTGTGGTTTTTGAGGTGTTTACTCCACTGCAGCTCGTGCTTTGCATTTAGATGCCTGGTCATGCAGGTGGTGCTCAGGTTTAGAAATGTATGCCTCACTTCAGGCTCCAAATGCACAGTGTGCAAACCATTCGCATCTTCTCGTCAGCACATTGTCTGAATAATTGCCATGCCAGGGAACACCTTGGAGATAGCTTTGGTGTGCTCAGTCCCTGGGTGCGGTGGGCAGTAGCAGGCATACTGGCTATGGGACAGACACTATGCTTTTGCACCCTGCTCCTTCTTTTGCTGTGCGGCTGGCGCTGTGTGACCACCACCTCTTCCTCCGAACTGCACACGTCATTCACATGACCTTGATTCCATGTGGGGTCTAGGACCTCATCATCCTCCACTCCTCACCCCTGCCCTCCTTGCTGGTCTGTACACTGCAGAAAGGTGCAGCTTGTCCACAAATGTGAAAAAAGTAGGACATGCACTATTTTTTTTGCTGAAGGGAAACATGGACAACGGACGCAGAACACAAATGGATGAACTATCAGCATTTTTCTGCTGACCCATTGAAATAAATAGGTCCCCATCAAAAAAAAACAAAAAAAAACGGAACGGAGGCCGAGAAAAACAACTGTCGTGTGCATGAGGCCTAACTATAATATTTTTGTGTCAGGGGTACAAAGTTGCATTGCACCCACAAAAAAAAAAATATATATATATAATAAATCGCTATAGGTCACCCACAGAATTAACAGCCAGATTAATTATTATATTTCTGTGTCAGGGGTGCAAAGCTGGTATATTGCACCTACAAATAAAATCTCTATAGGTCACACACAGAATTAACAGCCAGATTAATTATTATATTTCTGTGTCAGGGGTGCAAAGATGGTGAATTGCACCCACAAAAGATCGCTATAGGTCACCCACAGAATTAACAGCCAGAATTATTATTATATTTCTGTATCGGTGGTGCAAAGCTGGTATATTGCACCTCTATAGGTCACACACACGATAAATAGCCAGATGAGATTCCTAACCCTCTCCCTCACTTCAGCTGCCTGCTTCCTGTCCCTGCACTACTCAGAGCTGATGGGCCGTACTACACGTGATCCTGCTTGTTTGCAGTTCAGGTTCGCTCAACACTAATTGTGTAGCCTACTGCACCAGACTAAGAGGCCCTTTAACCTCCCTGACGGTATTCCCGAGCGTGACTCGAGGTTAATTTTCGCTGCCAGAAGCGGTAACCCCGAGTCACGCTCGGGGTACATTGCAGAGGGAGCAGCGGGTGTCCTTACCTAATCCCGGCGATCCAGCGATGTTCGCCGCTGTGATCGCCGGTGAGAGCCCCGGCGGATGTCTCATCTCTCTTCCTGGTTCCGTCTCTGTGAGCCGCAGCGCCTCACAGAGGCGGAACTGGGCGGGAGATAAAAAAAAAATACATTGTATAAAAGTCAAACACACACATAAAGTTAGGTGATACAGTGGAATCCTGTCAGATTACACTATCACCTCAGATTTGACATCTGATCATTCTACACTGCCCTGGCTGCCCTTTTAGCTGTTTTTTCTAAGCAAAAAAATATAAAAATAAAATATATTTTTTACCATGGCATCAAAGCGTCACTTTAGCATCACCAAAGCGGGTTTGGATCAGATAAGTGACAGCGACACAGAGCCCCTCGCAGAATTGAGCGACAGCGATAGCGATTCGTAGAAAGATTCGTCATCCGACTCTGACACTGACCAGAGAAGTGGCGACAGCGACGAATCTGCACTTGAGCTCAGTGAGGTGCGCTCTTGGTGCCCTATTGATTGCGGTATGGATGCAGTACCACCGCCAAGATTCCCGTTTACAGGATCGCCTGGGATGAAGGTAGACGTTGATCACAATGATCCTTTGGCGTACCTAAAATTATTTCTGACGGATGACGTCATTGAAAAGATTGTCACGGAGACAAACCGCTACAAAGAGCAGCAATCCACTACTCTGCACAGCAAGTTTTCCAGAACCAGAAAATGGGAACCAGTGAGTAAGGAGGACATATGGAAATTTCTGGGGCTAATACTTCTTCAGGGGGTGGTGGGGAAACCCCTGCAGAAATGGTACTGGACTAGCAATAAATTGCTGGCAACCCCATTTTTTGGCACCATCATATCAGAGTACCGATTTTCCCTCATAATGAAGAATTTACACTTCACCAACAATGAGGAATTTGACGAAGCCACACATCCAGCGCCAAAACTGAAGATCTGGGAAGTATTCCAAATGATCATAACCAATTTCCAGCAGGCCTATGTGCCAGACAGAGACATCAGCATTGATGAAAGTCTGATGGCTTACAAAGGACGCCTCAGCTGGATTCAATACATTGCATCCAAGAGAGCGCGGTTTGGAATAAAATCCTATATGCTCTGCGAGTCTACAACTGGCTATATATGGAATTCCATCATATACACCGGCAAAGGAACACAATTCAACCCCAGGTACAGCGGCTATGGGATGGCAACAACATCAGTCCTTTCACTGCTTGAACCATTGCTCAATCAGGGGTATTGTGTGACAACAGACAACTTTTACACGTCGCCTGAGCTGTACGAGTTTCTACTAAAAAACAAGACTGACGCATATGGAACCGTTAGGGCCAATCGACGTGGCCTGCCATGTATGTTTTCCAAGAAAAAACTGAAAACAGGAGAAATGGTGGCCTGGCAGAAAGGAAAGATGATGGCAATGCGTTGGCGTGACAAAAAAGACGTGTGCCTAATGAGTACAGTACATAACACCTCCACTACCACGGTCCACACAAGAGGTGAGAAAGATGTCAAAGCCACAACTTGTGATCGACTATAATAACACCATGGGAGGAGTCGATAGAGCCGATCAGGCGATGACATTCTATCCAGCTATGCGGAAGCAACAAAAAAAATACTACAAAAAAATATTCAGGCATCTCCTGGAACAATGTCTGTGGAATGCCTATATACTGCACGGAGGAAAGAGTGACAAGCCTCTTGTTCACTCTGACTTCATCTGGAAGGTGGCGGAGCAGATTTTTGTGAACTACCAAACGCCATCAGTGGCCGTGAACAGATCTGGACGTCGCGCTGTTGACGTTGTAAACCCAGAGAGGCTGACTGGTCGACACTTTATGGATTACATCCCGCCAAGCGCAAAAAAGGCAGCTCCTACAAGGATGTGTGTAGTTTGCTGCTCAAAGCGAGATGGAAATGGAAAAAAAATCCGAAAGGAAACCAGGTTCCATTGCCCTGATTGTGACGTTGGTCTATGTGCAGTCCCATGTTTCAAAATTTACCACACCCAGGATGTTTACTGAATTTTCTTTTGTTTGACAAATTTCATTATTTATTACATTACTGAATAAAATTATATTATTTATTAGATTATAACTCATGATTTTATTTTTTCGAACTTTATCACATCTGAGAGGTCTACTAGAGTCTTCTTTGGTCAGGTTTAAGTAAGTAATTACTAAGAATTGCAGGCCTACAATACATAACTGTCACGAGGGTGTCAAGAGCCACGTCTGACTCCGTTATACCCGGGGTCAGGAAGTCGCAGCGGGTGGCTGCGCGCTCTATGTCTAAAGATCACGGTGTTTCTTAGTGTTTGTTTTCTGTGTTTGCCTTGCTATCCTTTTTGTCTCACTCAGGGATCCGTAGCTTCTCCTCCTCAGCTGTTTCTTGTCTGCCACTCCCAAACTCCTTATATTCTCCTCTCACACTTCTCTTGTTGCCAGTTATAGAGCTTCCTGCCTGGACATCTATACTGACCCACTGGAGCTGAGAATCTGGTTGTTGTTCCAGAGTGCTACCCTCCGGATCCCTGTTGGGCTTTTGTTGTCTCCTGTTGTTGCCCACCTGGGATTATATGTTTAGTTTGTATTGTCTGTCCTCCCCTTGGTGTTTTCCTTTAGAGCTAGTGGTGCGGACTAGTGTTCCCACCGCCCTGTTCACTATCTAGGGCTCATCCTAGGGAAAGCCAGGGTTTTAGGCACGTGATCGGCGTACGGGTGAGGAACCCGTCTAGGGACGACAGGGCAGCCAGGCGCCAGCCGCAAGGTGAGTCAGGGGTCACCACCTTCCCTCTCACTAGGGCAGGGCCTCCCTCTTTTCCTCCCTCCGTGTCACGTATGTGACAGTTACGCCGATCGTGATATTATAACTGGCCCTTATTTTTTTTTTGAGAAAAAAAAAAAAAAAATATATATAATTTTTTTTTTTTCTCTACTTAGAATCCAATATGGATCCTATTGCTGCTTTGGCAAAACAGCTTCAAGGCCTGTCTTTGGAGGTGGCAGGATTGAAGGCGTCTGTCCTCCAACAGCAGCAGCAAATGCAGCAGACCGTAAGCCCAGCGGTTGCTATGGGTAACCAGGTTGTTACAGAACCCAAGGTTGTTCTTCCTGACAGATTCTCTGGGGGAAGGGACAAATTTGTGTTGTTCCGTGAGGCCTGCAAATTATATTTTAAGCTGCGCCCTTACTCCTCAGGTAATGAAGAACAGCGGGTGGGGATTGTTATTTCCCTGCTTCAGGGGGACCCGCAATCCTGGGCGTTCTCGTTACCCCCTGGTTCCCAGGCTCTCCGGTCAGTGGAGGGATTTTTTGGGGCTTTGGGTCTCATATATGATGACCCTGACCGTGTCGCCCTGGCTGAGTCGAAGTTACGGAGACTCCTACAGGGAGATCGGCCAGCAGAGGAATATTGCTCAGAGTTCCGCAGGTGGGCTACGGATACTCAGTGGAACGACCCGGCTCTCAGGAGTCAGTTCTGCTCTGGGTTATCTGAAAGGGTTAAGGATGCGCTGGCGCTGTATGAGACCCCCCTTTCCCTTGATGCTGTTATGTCCCTCTCTATCAGGATAGATAGACGTCTTAGGGAGAGATCGAAAATTCCTGAGCAATCGGTAACCTCTCCCAAGCAGCAGTTAGTCTGTACTGACTTGGATGAGCCTATGCAGCTAGGAGGAACTTCTCGTCAGGTCCCTCCTCCTGAGGTTCGCCGTAGGTGGGGGGCTTGTTTTTTCTGTGGGGGGAAGGGTCATTTCATTAATGTCTGTCCCTCCTTTCCCAAAAACAAAAGACCGTCGGAAAACTACTAACCCCAGGCTGTGCGGAGGATGTCAGCCGGGGGGTATACGTTTCCTCCATACGAACATCTCAATTTGTGTTGCCAGCGGTTATTGTTTTTGGTGTTAAGACGGAGTCTATTTCTTTTTTTCTAGACAGTGGTGCAGGGGTAAATTTGATAGATGCCCATTTTGCCCGCACTATGGGTTTGTCTCTCTGTACGCTGCAGAGACCCATTCCCATATTCGCTATTGACTCTGCTCCTCTGTCTCAGAGAAACCTCACTCACGTTGTCCATAACTTACATCTTCGGGTAGGGGACCACCATAAGGAGCGTCTTTCATGTTACGTTCTGGAGGGCCTTCCCTCTCCTGTGGTATTGGGTCTTCCCTGGTTGGTAGCGCACAATCCAGTGGTGGATTGGCAGGCCAGGGAGATATTGGAGTGGAGTGAGCATTGCAGAGAGAATTGCTTAAATAACAATTGCTTAATCGCCTCCATAGCTTCCCTACCTACATTTATTTCGGACTTTGAGGACGTTTTTTCTGAAAAGGGTTGTCAGAAGTTACCACCTCATCGTCCTTATGATTGCCCGGTTAACCTGATTCCCGGTGCAAAATTACCCAAGTCCAGGTTGTATAATCTTTCGGGTCCCGAGAGACAAGCCATGAAAGATTATATCTCCGAGAGTCTGGCCAAGGGACACATCAGACCCTCTTCTTCACCCGTGGCTGCAGGGTTTTTCTTTGTTAAAAAGAAAGATGGGGGGCCTGCGTCCTTGCCTAGATTTCCGTGAGCTAAACCGGATAACCGTCCGAGACCCATACCCTCTTCCTCTCATTCCTGACCTTTTTAATCAGATTGCTAGGTGGTTCTCCAAACTTGATCTTAGGGGGGCCTACAATCTGATTCGTATCAAGGAAGGGGATGAGTGGAAGACAGCTTTTAACACCCCTGAGGGGCATTACGAAAATTTAGTCATGCCTTTCGGTCTGACCAATGCCCCTGCTGTCTTCCAACATTTTGTTAATGATATTTTTAGTCATCTCATCGGCAGGTTTGTAGTCATATACCTAGATGATATCTTAATTTATTCGGCTGATCTGAAAACACATGAAGTACATGTCAGGCAAGTACTGCAGGTCCTACGGACGAATAAATTATATGCGAAAATTGAAAAATGTGTCTTCGCCGTTCAGGAAATACAATTCCTGGGATATCTATTATCTGCTTCAGGTTTCCGTATGGATCCTGGGAAGGTCCAGGCAATTTTAGATTGGGATCTTCCTGAGAACCTTAAAGCTCTACAACGGTTTTTGGGTTTCGCAAATTTCTACAGAAAGTTTATTAAAAATTATTCAGTGATCGTTAAACCCCTTACTGACATGACTAGGAAGGGGACTGATTTTTCTAAATGGTCTGACGCCGCTAAAATTGCATTTTCCTCTCTTAAAGAGAGATTTACCTCGGCACCTGTCCTAATTCAACCTGATGTCTCCCAGCCTTTTATTGTTGAAGTTGATGCGTCGGAGGTGGGAGTGGGGGCTGTATTGTCTCAGGGTCCGTCTCCTGGCAAATGGCGTCCTTGCGCTTTCTTTTCCAAAAAATTATCTGCAGCAGAAAAGAACTATGATATTGGAAATAGGGAACTGTTGGCGATTAAACTGGCGTTTGAAGAGTGGCGTCACTTCTTAGAGGGAGCAATCCACCCCGTCACGGTGATTACGGATCACAAAAACCTTCTGTACCTAGAATCGGCTAAGCGTCTCACCCCTAGACAAGCTAGGTGGTCGCTATTCTTTACCAGATTTAACTTTGTAATCACCTATCGTCCTGGGGCAAAAAATACCAAGGCAGACGCATTGTCTCGTAGTTTCCCTGGAGGGGGTAATGTTAGTGATCCGGTACCTATTTTACAAAGAGGAGTGGTTGTCTCTGCTGTACACTCTGTTCTAGAGGGAAAGGTGTTAGAGGCCCAGGGGGACGCCCCGGCCTCTTGCCCCTCAGAGAAATTGTTTGTACCGTTAAACCTGCGTCTTGAGTTATTGAAGGAACATCATAATTCGGCACTTGCTGGGCACCCGGGTAGTAAAGCAACCTTGGAGCTATTGTCTCGTCGTTTTTGGTGGCCAAGGTTGCGTCAGGATGTAATAGATTTCGTGTCTACTTGTTCGACTTGTGCACGCGCGAAAGTCTCTCATACACGTCCAGCAGGGTCTTTATTGCCACTTTTCATCCCCAATAGACCATGGACACATCTATCAATGGATTTCATCACTGACTTACCTTTGTCTGCGGGTAAAACAGTTATCTTGGTAGTAGTAGACAGGTTTAGCAAAATGGTACACTTTATTGCGCTACCCGCACTTCCTAATGCTAAGACTCTTGAGCAGGTGTTTATCAGTGAAATCGTGAAGCTTCACGGGGTCCCTTCTGATGTGGTTTCGGATCGGGGAACCCAGTTTATTTCTAAGTTTTGGAAAGCTTTTTGTACCCGTTTAGGGGTACACTTATCCTTTTCCTCAGCTTTCCATCCTCAGTCGAATGGACAGACTGAGCGTACCAACCAAAACCTAGAAACATATTTAAGGTGTTTTGCGTCTGAAAACCAAGAGGTGTGGTCATCATATTTACCGTTAGCCGAGTTTGCCATAAATAATCGCCGTCAGGAATCCACTGGCAAGTCACCATTTCTTGGTGCATACGGTTTTCATCCCCAATTTTGTACTTTCAAAGAGGGGGGGGTCTTCTGGGGTTCCCGAAGAGGAACGGTTTTCTTCATCTCTTTCATTGGTATGGCAGAAGGTGCAAGCTAACTTGAAAAATATGAGTGGTAAATACAAATGCATGGCCGATAAGAAACGGTCGCCAGGTCCGGACCTAGGAGTGAATGACTATGTGTGGTTGTCTACTAGGAATATTAAGTTGAAGGTTCCCTCTTGGAAACTGGGTCCTAGGTTCATTGGTCCTTATAAAATTGTAGCCGTCATTAACCCTGTGGCTTTTCGCCTGGAGCTACCTCAGACTTTTAAGATCCATAACGTCTTCCATAAGTCGTTGCTCAAGAAGTATGTTCCACCTCTAGAACCATCACCGCTGCCACCTCCTCCTGTTGTTGTGGATGGTAATCTGGAGTTTCAAATATCCAGAATTGTTGATTCTCGTCGGGTCCGCCGCTCTCTTCAGTATCTGGTGCATTGGAGGGGTTACGGTCCCGAGGAAAGAATGTGGGTTCCAGCGTCAGAGGTAAACGCCAACAGGTTGATTCAGGCTTTCCATGTCTCTCATCCGGAGAGACCTGGTCCTGAGTGTCCGGAGGCCCCTCGTGAAAGGGGGGGTACTGTCACGAGGGTGTCAAGAGCCACGTCTGACTCCGTTATACCCGGGGTCAGGAAGTCGCAGCGGGTGGCTGCGCGCTCTATGTCTAAAGATCACGGTGTTTCTTAGTGTTTGTTTTCTGTGTTTGCCTTGCTATCCTTTTTGTCTCACTCAGGGATCCGTAGCTTCTCCTCCTCAGCTGTTTCTTGTCTGCCACTCCCAAACTCCTTATATTCTCCTCTCACACTTCTCTTGTTGCCAGTTATAGAGCTTCCTGCCTGGACATCTATACTGACCCACTGGAGCTGAGAATCTGGTTGTTGTTCCAGAGTGCTACCCTCCGGATCCCTGTTGGGCTTTTGTTGTCACCTGTTGTTGCCCACCTGGGATTATATGTTTAGTTTGTATTGTCTGTCCTCCCCTTGGTGTTTTCCTTTAGAGCTAGTGGTGCGGACTAGTGTTCCCACCGCCCTGTTCACTATCTAGGGCTCATCCTAGGGAAAGCCAGGGTTTTAGGCACGTGATCGGCGTACGGGTGAGGAACCCGTCTAGGGACGACAGGGCAGCCAGGCGCCAGCCGCAAGGTGAGTCAGGGGTCACCACCTTCCCTCTCACTAGGGCAGGGCCTCCCTCTTTTCCTCCCTCCGTGTCACGTATGTGACAGTTACGCCGATCATGATAATAACACCAAATTTCCATGCAAAAAAATGGTACCGCTTTTGGAACAAAATTCCTGACATAATCATACCGCCAGGGAGGTTAAAGGCTTAGGAAACCTTTGCAGGTTTTTTGTGTTGATTAGCTGATTAGAGTGCGACACCACGAGCCTACAATATTGAACTTTTTCACAGCATTCCAATTTTCTGAGATACTGACTGCTAGTTTTCAATAACTGCAACTATAATCATCAACATAAAAAAATAAATATAGAAATAGATAATTAGATCGATTAGAAATGGCATAAAGGGATGTACCTCTTTAAAACTGAAATCTAATTTTGTGCATTTGTCAGAACTGGGTAAAAGGACTATAATGTTATTTCTTCAATAGTCATAAACATTGCATTACCATAGCCTGATAAAGCATGCACAAATGTGTGATATCTCAATGCAGTTTAGATTGCACAAAGGTTAAAGGGGATCTCCAGGACTAGAAGATGGCTACTCTCTTTCAAAAACAGCAACACACCCGTCTACATGTTGTATGTGGTATTACTATTCAGCCACATTAAAGAGGGCCTTTCACTCGTATACAAACTAAAAACTAACTCTATCTGTGGGCAGAGCGGCGCCCAGGGGTCCCCCTGCACTTACTAGTATGCCTGGGCACCGCTCCGTTCGCCCGCTATAGGCTCCGGTGTCTCAGCTCCGTCTGTTGTATTGGACTGATTTTTTGTAGGAGGCGTGTCCCTTGCTGCAGCACTGGCCAATCGCAGCGCACAGCTCATAGCCAGTCTATGAGCTGTGTGCTGCGATTGGCCAGCACTGCAGCAAGGGACACGCCTCCTACAAAAAAATCAGTCCAATACAACAGACGGAGCTGAGACACCGGAGCATATACTGGGCGAACGGAGCGGTGCCCAGGCATACTAGTAAGTGCAGGGGGACCCCTGGGCGCCGCTCTGCCCACAGATAGAGTTAGTTTTTAGTTTGTATACGAGTGAAAGGCCCTCTTTAATTTCAGTGGCGCTGAGCCGAGTACCAGACACAACCCATAAAAAGGTGTGGAGCTGTTTTTGGAATTAAGCAGTGATGTTTTTCTAATCCTGGATGCCCTTAAAATGCCATAGAGTTCTGGCCTAAGAAACTAAATTGAAGGTCATCATGTTCCTATAGTCAAGTATTCATCTTATAGAGTATCTTGCCCAATATTCATTGGTGACATATAGGAATAAAGTGACAGTTATTACAGTGACTACTCTTCTGTCAAACTCCACTAAAGTCATGGACTCCATAACAGTTGTAACTGCAGTATGTTTAGAACAGTTGTACACATAAAATCTGGTATTTTTGGAATTTAGCACCATTATTAAAATTGTTTGAGTGTTTTTCTTTGACTAGGGCTTGGTGCTTTTAAAGACTAAAGCTGGAATGCCAGTCACATGCAAGTTTCCTGGAGCTGCATACATTGCAGTCACACGGTACTAAAGTCATGACCCTTTTAAAGAGACAACTCAGCAGTACGTAAAACCATTTTTTACACAAGCACTTTTTTCTCCTTTTACTGATCTATGTTACTGACTACAGAAAGAATTATAAAAATATAAGCACTGCCCCATATCATAAGGCAAATGTTGCATATCAAATAGTATTACCATATTATAAAGCACTAGAGAAAATATATTCAATACCAATTCTGTCCACACTCAAACATATACATTCCTCAATGTTGAAATTGCAACACTAAGAAGGAAAAGCCATGGAATTATGGCAAAGGATTAATAGACATTAGAGATGAGCGAATTTCATATTTTTAAATTCGTTCACACTTCGTTTGGTGGTAAAAGGTGAATTGCGTTATGGATTCCGTTACCACAGACCATAACGCAATTCTATGACGGAATGCATAACGGAATGCCTTTAGAGGCATTCCGTTATTCATTCCATCATTATAGAAGTCTATGGGTTGCATAACGGATCTGTCCCGTTTACGTTATGCAGAATGGGATGGATCCGTTTTGCAGCCCATAGACTTCTATCATGATGGAATGAATAACGGAATGCCTCTAAAGGAATTCCGTTATGCATTCCGTCATAGAATTGCGTTATGGTCCGTGGTATTGGAATCCATAACGCAATTCACCTTTTACCACCAAACGAAGTGTGAACGAATTTAAAAATATGAAATTCGCTCATCTCTAATAGACATGTTAATGATATGCAAATGCTAAAAAAAAAAAAAAAAAATTTAAAACATTTTCATATATTCTGTATTATCGAATATGCGCGCCACCCACAGAAATATACACACTTACACGCATTGGCATGCTATCAAATCAGGTGATTAATGGTTGTCTGAGGTATGTTCTCCAAATTTGAATGCACAAATCATCAAAATCTGCTGCTGGAAGCTCCCTTAGCAGTTGCTGACCAGTGACATCCCAGATGTGCTCAAAGGGAAATGAGCCCGGAGATGCTGCAGGTCATGGTAGCATATTTACACAAGCGGGCTGCTCACAGTAGCACGAGTAACATGCGGCCTGGCATTGCCCTGTTGAAAAATAGCTCCTGGGACACTTTGGATAAATGGCCGTACACTGGTTCCACAATCAAATCAATAGAACACAGAGTTCTTAGCATTCCTTAAATGAAGACTAGAGGGGTCCGGCTACCGTACATTATGCAACCCCACATTATGATCCCGGTAGTAGGAACGGTGTGAGTCTCCCGTGTGAAGGCCACATCATGGTGTTCCCATGTGGTCTCCAGACCAATTTCCAGCAATTATTGCATCAAAGACAAACGAAGGTTTAGTCTTACCGGTAAACGGTTTTCCAGGAGTCCGACATGACAGTACCCACTGGAGGATGTCCTATTGGATCTCTGTAGGGACAGGAAGCGTGAGAGGTTAAAAGGCCCCTCCCCTACCCTCCCACCAGTGTTCTTTCCAATTACTACACCAGATAGGATCCAACGTATTTATTAAACTTCCATGTTAGACACACATCGGAAAGATAATTTTAAGGATCCTGGCAATAACCGAAAAGAATTATGGGGGGGAAAATAACGGGTACTGTCATGTCGGACTCCTGGAAAACCGTTTACCGGTAAGACTAAACCTTCGTTTCCAGGACGTCCCTCCATGACAGTACCCACTGGAGAACTACCAGCTCAACCACTAGGGGGGGACCACAGCCTGAAGGACCTTGCGACCAAATGCCAGATCCTGGTTGGCCAGGGAATCTAATCTATAGTGCTTAATGAATGTAGAGAAACTGGACCAGGTTGCGGCCTTGCAAATCTGCTCTACAGAAGCATCTGCTTTCTCTGCCCACGATGATGCGACTGCTCTGGTGGAGTGGGCTCTTAAGGGGAACGGACAAGGAAGTCCTTTCTGTGAGTAAGTCTCTCGAATCAAGTCTCTGATCCAGCGGGCTAGAGTTTGTTTCGAGGCCTTGTTGCCTCTGTTCTTTCCCCCAAAGGAAACAAAGAGGTTCTGTGATCTTCTCCACGGCTCCGTCCTTTGGAGGTAAGCGAGAATGGTTCTTCTTACGTCGAGGCAATGGAACTTTTCTTCTTTCGCATTCTTAGGGGAGGTACAAAAGGAGGGAAGAATTATTTCCTGCTCTCTGTGAAACGGTGATACCACTTTTGGCAAGAAAGATGGGTCTAATTTCAGAATGACTCTGTCATCCAGAATTCTCAAGAATGGTTCTCTGATGGAGAGGGCCTGAATCTCCCCAATTCTACGAGCTGTGGTAATAGCTAGTAAGAAGACTGCTTTAAGGGAAAGCATTTTATCTGATAATTGGTCAATAGGTTCAAAGGGGGACCTACAAAGACTCTCTAGGACTACATTCAAGTCCCATGGGGGAACCGTCTGTCTAACAGTGGGTCTTAACCTGGAAATCGATTTAACAAACCTCCTAATCCACCTGTGGTCGGCCAGAGGGGTGTCAAGAAAACTACTCAAAGCCGAAATCTGGACCTTAAGGGTACTGGGCTTTAGGCCCAGGTCGAACCCTGCCTGTAAAAAGTCCAGAATGCAGCCTATAGATGGGGCCGAGATTCCTGGATGAGTGCCTGCGAGCCATGATAAAAACCTTTTCCATATCTTTAAGTATATGGCAGAGGTTACCGGTTTTCGGCTCTGCTGTAAGGTTGAGATTACCTTATCCGAAAGGCCTTTTCTTCTCAGGATCTGCCTTTCAGGATCCAGGCTGTTAGCATTAACTTCTCGAGATTCGGGTGTTCCAGGGGCCCCTGAACGAGAAGGTCCTTCCTCGCTGGAAGGGTTATTGGGTCTTCTAGGAGTAAGTCCGTCAGGAGCGGAAACCAGGCTCTCTTTGGCCAGGCTGGGGCGATCAGGATAAGGGTCGCTGAGCAAGCCTTTAGTTTTTTCAGGACCAGCGGAATTAAAGGAAACGGAGGAAAGGCATAAGCTAATTCCATGTCCCATTTCTGGGATAAGGCGTCTACACCCCTCGGATTGTCTCTGGGGTTCAGGGAGAAGAATTGATCTACCTGGGTGTTCCTTCTGGAGGCAAATAGGTCTATCTGTGGGAACCCCCATTGATGGCATATTTGAAGGAAAACTTCTCGGTTTAGACACCATTCGCCTGCATCTAGACAGTGTCTGCTCAGAAAATCTGCCGCGGAGTTCTCTGCCCCCTTTAAGTGGACCGCTGTCACCGAGAGGACTTTCCTCTCTGCCCAGTGAAATATTTTTTCGGATAACTCCAGAAGTAGAGGGTTCCTGGTACCCCCCTGACGCTTCAGGTAACATACGGTGGTTATGTTGTCTGACAGCACTCTGATGTGGTGGTTGGAGAGAATATATTCGGCTGACGTTAGTGTCTTCCATACCGCCTTCAGCTCCCTGTAGTTTGATGATCTGCGGCTGTCCAGGGTGGACCATTTGCCCTGGAAGACATGTCCTTCCAGATGGGCCCCCCAACCCCACTGGCTTGCATCCGTGGTGATGATTATAGAAGGAGAAAGGTTCCAGGCAACCCCCTTCTTTAGGTTTCCGGGATTGGTCCACCAGGATAGAGAATCTAGACACCGCTCTGTAAGTGTTACCTCCGAGTCCAAGGACTGATGATCCCTGTCCCAAGCTGCCAGCACTGCGGACTGTAGGCTCCTGGAATGGAACTGGGCCCACGGGATCACTGAGATGCATGAAGTCATTAAGCCAAGGATCTTCATTGCCTCCCTTAAAGTATGACGCTTCTGTTTCTGGAAGGCCAATATCTTTCTCCTTATTGTCTCCTGTTTGGATTCTGGAAGGAAGGAGAACTGACTTTCTGTGTCCAGGAGAACCCCTAAGAACTGTTTTTTGGTGTTTGGTACCAGGTCGGATTTGGGGTAATTTATCACCCAACCTAGATCCTTGAAGAGGGCTAAGGTCTGATGAATACTGTCCTCTAGATCTTGTTTCGTGTTGGCTATAAGAAGAAAATCGTCCAAATATGGAACAATCCTTATTTGCTGCTTTCTCAAATGTGCCACAATTTCCGTGATGACTTTTGTAAAGATTCGAGGGGCTGAAGAGATTCCAAAGGGGAGACACTGGAATTGATAATGAAGAACCGTCCCCTCCTGAATGACTGCAAACCTGAGATATTTCTGGTGTAGGGGGTGAATCGGGATGTGGTAATACGCATCCTTCAGGTCCAAGGTGCATAGGAGGTCTCCCTCTGAAATCAATGGAATTGCCGACTTTATGGATTCCATCTTGAATTTTTGATAGGTTATTGATTTGTTCAGGGACTTCAAATTGATAATTGTCCTGAAGGATCCGTCTGGTTTCTTTATTAGAAAGAGACTTGAGTAGTGACCTAGAAATTTCTGATTTTCCGGAACCTGGACGATAGCATTTAATTTTAGTAGTTTCTGCACGTCCAGACCTAATTGATTCTGCTGACTCACTGAATGGACTTTTGTAACCAGGAATCTTTCCGGGGGAGGACCACGGAAATCTAATTTTACCCCTTCTCGGATGGTCTTTAGGATCCACTGGTTTTGGGTAATCCGAGTCCAGGATTCCCAAAATAAGCGGAGCCTGCCCCCTACTGGCCTGATGTCATTGCTTATTTGGGCCTGAGCTGGGATTGAAGAGGAAACCCCTACCTCTCCCTCCTTTAGGGTAGCTCCATCTACCTGTTTTACCTTTCCCTCTCTCTGAGGGTGTATACTGTTTGGAGGTCTTACGAAAGGGCTGCACAGGTTTTTTTGCTTTTTCCTCTGGAAACCCTTTCTTTTTATCGGCTGCGCTTTCCAGAATGGAATCGAGGACCTGGCCGAAAAGGTATGTTCCGGTGAAGGGAATTGCGCATAATTTGTTTTTAGAGGCAATGTCTCCCGTCCAGGATTTGAGCCAGAGGGCCCGTCTTGCGGTGTTCGTAAGAGCGTCGTTCCTGGCAGCGAAACGAATGGACTCTGCTGAGGCGTCCGCCATGAAGGATGCAGCAAATTTTAATAAGGGTAAGGACTCAAGAATTTCCTCCCTGGAGGTCTTTATCTTGAGATGCTCCTCCAGTTGCTCCAGCCATAAGCACATTGCTCGAGCCACTGAGGTTGCTGAAATGTTAGCATTAATAGTGGCCGCTGAGGATTCCCAGGCCTTCTTCAGGAGTCCATCCATTTTCCGGTCCATGGGATCTTTTAATTGTGAAGAATCCTCGAATGGAATAGATGTCTTCTTCACCACCTTGGCCACCTGGATGTCGACTTTTGGAATTTCATCCCAAAGTTTAGTCTCCTCTGGATTGAAGGCCAGTCTGCTCTTGAATTCTCTGGGAATATAGAGTTTTTTGTCACCTTCTTCCCATTCCTCTTTGATCAGATCTTGAAGGTAAGAATTCACCGGGAAAATCTTTCTTTTCCTGGCCCTTAATCCGCCGAACATCTCGTCCTGTATAGAACGTTTCGGCTCCTCCTCCTCCACTGCCATGGTCTGCCTTACTGCAGTAAGGAGCGAGTCCAGCTGATCCGAGGAAAACAGGTATTTCCTAGGCTCCTCTGACACCGACGGGGGGATCTGATCCTCCAGATCGTCTGAAGGGTACCCGGTTTCTTCCTCTGAATCCGATACTAAGTGTACCCTGGTACGCTTGGACGGAGGGGAAGCGGGAACTGGAAGAGAAGGGGGCTGATTCATTCCGGCCGCCTGTACTTCCTCCCTGACGATGGTTCTCAGCTCTTCCAGAAAGGATGGTTGTTCTTCCTTCAGGATTCTTGCTAAGCAATCCATGCAGAGGGCCTTTCTATACGATTCAGACAGCTTTTTTGTGCATGTCGCACACTTCTTAGCTTTTTTCTTAGTGTCTCCATGCGGTCTATGTCCCGCCTCCTTTTCCACCTTAATAGGGGGAGAAGGAGATATAAGAACCAGCCTAGGGGGAACTATACACCTGCCAGCCGGATACTACTTACATTACCCTGGACGAGGGGGTCAGCAACCGCATCTAGCTTGCTCACACCTTGGGCCTCCATGATGCAACCGCCACATAAGCACACATCATAGCATTTAAATAAGGTTCCTACCTTACAGGCCCTCCCCTCATCGCCGCCGGGACCGCCTCCTCTTCTGGGGGACTCTTCCATAGAAAAATCAACCCCACATGCGAGGCCCCAAATCGAGGCCTCCAGCATGTATGCGCGCCGCCATCTTGGACGCGTCACTTCCGGGTCGCACAGGAAGTGACGCCGATCGCGTCATAGAGGAGGGCGGAGCCGCTGCTGAGCGCAGAGCTCCGTCGGAGAAGCCGCTCAGCGTCCAGGTACCTGCGGCCTGCTCAGGAAAAAAAGGTACCGGACAAGCTAGGGGACCCCTTCCCAGAGGGGTGCTGGCTTTTAGGCCCCACGGAGGCTGAAGAGGAGAGGCAAGAGCCCCCCGACCAGCCTCGGCCTAGTGTTCGCTCCCTACATTTAGCAGGGATCCACTCACTGCCTCCTATCCCTGTAGGGACAGGAAGAACACTGGTGGGAGGGGCCTTTTAACCTCTCACGCTTCCTGTCCCTACAGAGATCCAATAGGACATCCTCCAGTGGGTACTGTCATGGAGGGACGTCCTGGAAAAGTAGGACTCATAGCTGAAGAGGATAGACCTCCATTGCCATCTTGTTGTACACTATGATGGCCTTTGAAAGCAGTGGCTTGAGGTCAATAGAACACCTGTAGCTGGATGCCTAGCTCATAGCTCAATGTTGTGCAAACACCTTCTGATGGTTTGTATAGATACTGTTTGCTTCTCTAGGCTTGTGAAGTGACGTCCAATTTCACTTGCAGTACAGAATGGATCACTCCGCGCCATTCTTCTAATCAGATGACCCGTCTATGCAGAGGTTTGCCTCTGTGAACCTTTGGCTGCCATTCCAGTTCGCCATTGTTCTCCCAATCAACATGCAAAGTTAAAACAGTCCTGACATCTCAGTCTAGATGCGTAGCAATCTGAGTGATAAACCAAGGTCTCTCAATTCAAGGATTCTGTCCTTCTCAGTTTGCGACAAGTGGCGATAACTGCTTATAAAGGGGCATTTTTCAAATTGGGATATTGGAGATTTATATCCATCTCCGTATTCCGTCCCTTTTATTCAGTTCCTAGACTGTTGTCTTTGTTTCCTATATAACCCACTTATTCTGTGTATTTTATACACCCCCTCCAGTCTATCATACCCCCCAAGAGTAACATACCACCTATTCTGTGTATTATATACACCCCCCTCCAGTCCTTCATACACCCCACATACAACCCTCGCAGATACTTATTTTTATATATATATATATATATATATTAAAAAGACTTTACTGATAACATAGAGATGACAAAACAATAGACATTACACTACAAATACAATACATTACATAGAATACACCACCATACACAAGCTAACTCTCCTGTCCTCCCTGGAGATCAAGCAAATGTGGCCAGTAATGTGTATGTATATCCATATCCAATATATCCATAAATATATACCATCTACTGTAACTACACTTCTAACCAACTCACATCCAGTACCTGTTAGTACATGTACATATAGACTCATGCATAAATAGCATATATTTACACATCCATAAACAAGTGCAAGCCACAAGATCCAGAGTCTAAGACCTCATGCACACGACCGTTGTGTGTTTTGCAGTCCGCCTCACGCTTTGTACCCGCACGGAAAACTCACCCGTGTGAAAGAGACCTTAGTGTTGCACTTTAAAATTTTGAGCAGCACTATTTAAAGGGAGCTTTTATTACAGTAGTGTGAATATGAACCTTTAGTCTGCCAGGTTCTGCTCCTGCAAGTGCGCTGGAGGTGGGGCTTTAATGTGATGTGCTTTGTGCATTAAAGGGGTTGTCCAAGTTATATTTATTGATGACCTATCCTCAGGATAGTTCATCAATATCAGATCGGCGGGGGTCCGACACCCGGCACCCCCTCCGATCAGCTCTTTGAACAGAAGGCGTGCGCGGTTTCAGCGCTGCCTCCTCTTCACTGTTTACCTTCTAGCGGTTGCATCTGCAGTGGTGAGCAGGTGTAATTACACCCAAGCCTTCCTATTGAAATGAATGGGAAGGCTTGGGTGTAATTACACCTGCTCACCACTGCAGATGCAACGGCTAGAAGGTAAACAGTGAAGAGGAGGCAGCGCTGACACCGCGCACGCCTTCTCTTCAAACAGCTGATCAGAGGGGGTGCCGGGTGTCGGACCCCCGCCGATCTGATATTGATGACCTATCCTGAGGATAGGTCATCAATAAATATAACTTGGACAACCCCTTTAAGCTGCTTTAGACCTCTACAGCTGTTACTG
Source organism: Bufo gargarizans (assembly GCF_014858855.1). Lineage (NCBI taxonomy): Eukaryota > Metazoa > Chordata > Amphibia > Anura > Bufonidae > Bufo > Bufo gargarizans. Next base: position 286,054,984 of record NC_058082.1, read on the forward strand.
AAAGCAGAGGAGAGGGGCTGCTCACTGTAGAGGGCACTTCACAGTGCAGCTCTGCCTCCCATGCACTTGCCTGTTAGAATAAAAGTTATTATTCACACTACCCCCGATAAAATCTCCTCTCTCCCCAGCCTATATCAAACACGGTCAGTAGATGTCCTCTAATGTATCACAAAGCCATAACGCGACACCTGCTGGCCAGGATGGCTGGGTAGCACTGATCCCATAGAAATAAGTGGGATCGCCACGGCAGTTGGAAGAAATCCAGCAGTGTTAGATTTCTTGTGACTGCCGCCGGGATCTCATGCATTTGTATGGGATCACCGTAACTCCGCTATCCTGGCTGCGACACCCCAGTCTAAAGTGTTAGGGCTAGTTCACAAGGTTGCTTTTGCCTTTGGTTTATGCCATGCTTCCTCAATTACTTGCACTTTAGCCCCATTGAATGGAGCAATACTTGAGTGGACACCCGCCATGGTTTCCTGCATTGTGCATATGCAGACATTGCACCAAGAAAGGACAAGTCTTATTTTTTTTGGCACAGTCATGGAAGATAAGGCATTGACTCATTAAGAGCAGTGCGGCCTCCCATTGAAAACAATGGGAGGTGGTTACCACGGGTCTGGCCTACAGTTTTTGGTGTAGAATCTGGGCCAAATTCTACAAGGAATAAAAAATAACCTTTTAAAGGGAACATTTTCAGATTTGTACCTATGACACTGGCTGACCTGTACACGTGCACTTAGCACCTGAAGACGTCTGTGTTGGTCCCATGCTCATATGTGTCTGCATTGCTGAGAAAAATTATGTTTCATATAGGCAAATGAGCCGCTAGGAGCAGGGGGGGGGGGTGCTGTTACACTTAGATGATGAGCGAAGCGCGCTTCAGATGCTTCATCCAAAGTCGCTTTGTTCAAAACTTTGGAATACTACTGTACGGAGATCCATCTCTGTACATTATTAGAATGTATGGGCTCTGATAAGCCGAAGTTAGTTATTCGCGAAGTTGCGTGCGACTTTGTTGAATAACTTCGGTAGTTTATTTTTAAAGTGGAAAACCACTTTAAAACTTGAAACCGAACTCTGCTTCGGTTCCGAGGTACTGTGTATCTGGTATATGTGTTTTGAGGATCCACAATTTGAAGACTGCAAAACGGATATTGTTGTGTGCATGGGGCCTAAAAATTATTCCACACAGTACCTACATAATGTGATACATTAATATTTTTTACGTTTTTTTTTTTTTTTTTTTAAATAAAGTCTAGCATTCTTAAATTATAAAGATGATATCCACATGGCCTGACATGTCAGAAGAACTTCACCTGAGGCACCTTCATTATGTCCACTTTTGATTTCTGGTGACAGAGGAACTCAATAACCCCCATGGCCAACATGTTGTTGTCTCCTTGTTTTATTATATACTGCTTTACTAGCTTCACTAGCAGTTTTGTTTTAGTAGTAGTTTGGTTTAATTGAATCAAATTTCACAACCACAAGGTATCTGCAGTAACCGTAGAACCAGGTTTCCCTATTTGTTAAAAGACCTGTGAAACTACCTCCTATTTTAAACCAAATCAGTAAATTAGGATCCACAGCACACATTTCTCCGTAGCCATATAATTCAACAGCTAAATAATATTAGACTTACGTTACAATGATTATTAGTTAATTGAAAGGGGTTATCTTTATGGTCAATGAAAATCATATAGTACATGACAATATCTTTCATAGCTACAACTAGCCCTGTACTCCACATGGATCCAGAGCTACCCCAATCATCGCGTCAATTGCTCTGCTAGATTTCAAGCTGGTAGCTCAGGAGCCATGTCCTCTCAGGGGGGGGCGTTGCTGGTTTGAAAAACATAGAATATATTTTGTGGGACAACTCCATATTATTGGAACTCCCATAGAAGTAAATGGAGAGAAGCCGTGCATGCCGCTCTCGTTCATTTCAGGGGGCCCCATTCTAGAGCTAGGTGGGAGTCCCAGAAGTGGGACCACGCACCTGAGATTGGTGGCATATCTTAGTGATATTCCACCAATATCTCAGATGACACAACCCCTTTAAATGTATGTGTGAATTTAGTCAACATCCAGTTACATAATCACTGGCCTAAGGTCACAGTTAAAGAAACCTTATGTAAGGGTATAAGGCAACCTCAGCAATAGGTTAACAGGATTCCACGCTCTTACAGTGAAATCTCCCTAAATGTGACCTTATTACATGTCATAGACATTGTATGAGATCACCATGCTGCAATTTGTGATCTTGGACCAACTATAGAAAGAACTTTGGGGGTCATTTATTAAGGCCAAACAGATGGCCTATCCTAAGGATACACCATCGCTTAAAAGGGTTGGACAACACCAAGACAGAGAAAATTTGACACCTATTATTCATCTGTTTGCTGTAAAGGTACTGTAACATGAATATACTGCTGTATACATCTACAGATTTAAAGGTCTTCTTCAAGAATAGAAAATAAGGTCTGCTTTTTCTATAGAAATGGCGAGAAAGCTGTAAAACAATGGGCTATGTCGCTTATTGCAGCTCTGCCCTATTCAAACTAATGTGACTGAGCTGTAACACCATACACAGGAAGTGAACAAGGAGGTGCATTTTTTGGGGGAAAAACACACAATCTTAGACAATGCTTTTAATAGGCTATGTTTATACCACATTTATAATCAATACATTACATCTGGTAATTTAACGGCCCTGACTTTTTTTTTCCTTTCTTTCTTTGACTAGTAAAATCATTTTTATATACACTCTTAAAGTATAGTTATTTATTAGTGTTGAGCGAACTTGCAATTTGCAAGGATATCTAAGGATTCCGTTACCACGGACCATAAGTATGACGGCATGCACCACAGAAGCCTTTGAGGCATTCCATCATGATAAAAGTCTATGGCCAGCATAGACTCTTAGAAAACCCGAACGCTGTACTTGCAAATCGCAAGTTCGCTCAACACTATTATTTATTTGTTACAAATTTGCAAATGGAGACCAAAATAGATAATAAAAATGGGTTCCCCAACTGGTGATAGGGCTCTTTCACACCTGCGTTATTGTCTTCCGGCATAGAGTTCCGTCGTCGGGGCTCTATGCCGGAAGAATCCTGATCAGTTTTATCCTAATGCATTCTGAATGGAGTGAAATCCGTTCAGGATGCATCAGGATGTCTTCAGTTCCGGAACGGAACGTTTTTTGGCCGGAGAAAATACTGCAGCATGCTGCGCTTTTTGCTCCGACCAAAAATCCTGAAGACTTGCTGCAAGGCCGGATCCGGAATTAATGCCCATTGAAAGGCATTGATCCGGCCTTAAGCTAAACGTCGTTTCGGCGCATTGCCGGATCAGACGTTTAGCTTTTTTAGAGTGGTTACCATGGCTGCCAGGACGCTAAAGTCCTGGCAGCCATGGTAAAGTGTAGCGGGGGAGCAGCATACTTACCGTCCGTGCGGCTCCCGGGGCGCTCAGAGGGACGTCAGGGCGCCCCAGGCGCATGGATGACGTGATCGCATGGTACGTCATCCATGCGCATGGGGCGCTCTGACGTCACTCTGGAGTGCCCCGAGAGCCGCACGGACTGTAAGTATACCGCTCCTACTATGGCACCCAGGACTTTAATAGCGTCCTGGGTGCCATAGTAACACTGAAAGCATTTTGAAGACGGATCCGTCTTCAAATGCCTTCAGTACACTTGCGTTTTTCCGGATCCGGCGTGTAATTCCGGCAAGTGGAGTACACGCCGGATCCGGACAACGCAAGTGTGAAAGAGGCCATAGTCAGTTTTGATATTAAATATACACTCACCTAAAGAATTATTAGGAACACCATACTAGTACGGTGTTGGAACCCCTTTTGCCTTCAGAACTGCCTTAATTCTACGTGGCATTGATTCAACAAGGTGCTGATAGCATTCTTTAGAAATGTTGGCCCAAATTGATAGGATAGCATCTTGCAGTTGATGGAGATTTGAGGGATGGACATCCAGGGCACGAAGCTCCCGTTCCACCACATCCCAAAGATGCTCTATTGGGTTGACATCTGGTGACTGTAGGGGCCATTTTAGTACAGTGAACTCATTGTCATGTTCAAGAAACCAATTTGAAATGATTCGAGCTTTGTGACATGGTGCATTATCCTGCTGGAAGTAGCCATCAGATGATGGATACATGTTCTCATTCTGTTTACGCCAAATTCGGACTCTACCATTTGAATGTCTCAACAGAAATCGAGACTCATCAGACCAGGCAACATTTTTCCAGTCTTCAACAGTCCAATTTTGGTGAGCTCGTGCAAATTGTAGCCTCTTTTTCCTATTTGTAGTGGAGATGAGTGGTACCCGGTGGGGTCTTCTGCTGTTGTAGCCCATCCACAGTTGTGCGTGTTGTGCCTTCACAAATGCTTTGCTGCATACCTCGGTTGTAACAAGTGGTTATTTCAGTCAACGTTGCTCTTCTATGTAAACCGCATACTGGATGTTTTTTCCTTTTCACACCATTCTTTGTAAACCCTAGAAATGGTTGTGCGTGAAAATCCCAGTAACTGAGCAGATTGTGAAATACTCAGAGCGGCCCGTCTGGCACCAGCAACCATGCCACGCTGAAAATTGGTTAAATCACCTTTCTTTCCCATTCTGACATTCAGTTTGGAGTTCAGGAGATTGTCTTGACTAGGACCACAACCCTACATGCATTGAAGCAACTGCCATGTGATTGGTTGAATAGATAATCGCATTAATGAGCAACAGAACAGGTGTTCCTAATAATTCTTTAGGTGAGTGTATATAGTCTTGCATGAACGGGGCTATGGCAACAGTTTGGATTGGCATTTATTTGTATTTTAAGATTTTTTTTTTATGTATGCATTTGTTTTTGGCACATAAGTTCCCCAACAGGACACAAAGTCATCAGAGGACATTACACCTTTAATTTAAGGGGGGGGGGGGGGAGAGAAATATGAGGAAAACAGCCCCTGGGTGGCATTTTACACTAGCAAAGCTTAAGATTGCCAAGACCGATCAGTGCTGCTGTTCTCTTCCTCTAATCAAAACACGAAAACAAGAGACAATTAATAAATGCAATAGCATACTGTATATGATTCTACAAGATACTTTACCTTAAACCAGAATTGCTACCAACCATGGAAAGTACTGATTTCATACATTCTAGCATACATATGGCACTGCCTAAATAGGTTACTGTTAGTAATATTCTGCATTTGCTAGTTTTCAACAAAATGAGAAGGATTCTGCAGTACGTATATCCAGCATCTCTCAGAAAATAGAAAAACTGTTTATTGAAGTACTGGCAAACATGAATCCCCTTCATTGCTACCCTCTCCTACTGTGTCCTTCTCCCATACCATGTAGATTGTAAGCCCTCTCAGGCAGGGTTCTCTCTCCCTCTGTACCAGTCTGTAACTTGTCTTGCTCATGCTTAGTGCAACTGTCTGTATTATGTATGTGCACCCCTTATCATATGTACAGCACTATGGAATGAATGGCATAATAATAATAATAATAGCTATCTGATAGTAATAACGAGATTTTTGTATAACTTACCAGTAAAATCTCTTTCTCGCTCTTCCTTGGGGGACACAGGAACTCTTGGGTATAGCTTATCTCCATAGGAGGCGTGACACTAAGTAAAAGACTGTTAAGCCCCTCCTCCAGCAGCTATACCCTCAGCCTGGAGAGAGAGACTTCCAGTTATGTGCCCAAGTAGTGCAAGACAAAGGCAAGGAGTAACCAAACCAATACCAACAAGTCAGAAAAAAACACCCGAAGGCCAACAAAAAAACAATGGGCGGGCGCTGTGTCCCCCAAGGAAGAGCGAGAAAGAGATTTTACTGGTAAGTTATACAAAAATCTCGTTTTCTCGCCCAATTCCTTGGGGGACACAGGAACTCTTGGGACGTTCAAAAGCAGTCCACAAACAGGGAGGGACCACAATCAAAAGCGAACCAGGCACCGTAAACATTAAGGCACCGCCGCCTGCAAGACCAAGCGGCCCAAAGCAGCATCCGCCGAGGCATAAGTGTTCACCCTGTAAAACTTGGTGAACGTGTGCAAAGAAGACCAGGTGGCCGCCTTGCACAGTTGTTCAGCCGAGGCACGATTACGCTGAGCCCAGGAAGCCCCGACCGCTCTGGTAGAATGAGCGGTAACACCAAAGGGCGGATCCCTGCCCCGAGCACGGTAAGCCTCAACGATAGCCATCTTGAGGAAGCGGGCAACAACCACCTTAGACGCCGCCAGCCCCCTGCGCGGACCCTCCGGAATCACAAACAGAGAATCCGAGCGTCGAAAGGGTCTGGTCACATCCAGGTAGATCCTGAGAGCCCGAACAACATCCAGACGGTGAAGCTCCCGCTCCCGGGGATGCGACGGGGACGGACACAGAGAAGGAAGGACAATATCCTCATTCAGGTGAAAGGCGGACACCACCTTCGGAAGAAATTCCGGAACAGGGCGGAGAACCACCTTGTCCTGGTGAAAAACCAAGAAGGGCTCCACGCAAGAAAGAGCCGCCAACTCAGACACACGCCGAAGAGACGTGATGGCGACGAGAAAGAAAACTTTGCAAGACAACAAGCGAGGGGAAACCTTGCGCAGAGGCTCGAAAGGGGAAGATTGGAGAGCCGCCAACACAACGTTAAGATCCCAAGCAGGAACAGGAGGGCGATAGGGGGGAGCACAGTGAGCAACCCCCTGAAGAAAGGTCCTAACCGGACCGAGCGGAGCCAGTGGACGCTGAAAAAGGACCGAAAGAGCCGAAATCTGACCCTTCAGGGTACTGAGACCCAAGCCCAGAACCAGACCAGATTGCAAAAAGGATAAAACCGTAGGAAGGGAAAACCTCAGAGGGGGAGTCCCCAAGGCCTCACAGAAAGCCAAATAGGCCCGCCAGGTACGATAATAAATCCTGGCCGAGGCCGGTTTTCGTGCACGAATCATGGTACGGACCACGTCAGCCGAAAACCCCCGCCGCGTCAGGACCGCGGTTTCAATAGCCACGCCGTCAAACGTAGCGACCCTAAATGCTGGTGGAAGATCGGCCCCTGAGAGAGGAGGTCTTCTCTGAGAGGCAGAGGCAAGGGAGCGTCTGCCAGAAGCAACATAAGGTCGGCGTACCACGGACGACGCGGCCAGTCCGGGGCGATTAGGATTGCTGGCGTGCCCTCCGCCGCAATCTTCCGAAGGACACGCGGAAGAAGAGGCAGGGGCGGAAACACGTAGAGGAGCGAAAACTCCGTCCAGGGGAGGACGAGCGCGTCCGCGCCGTAAGCGTCCGGATCTTTGGCCCTGGCCACGTAGATGGGAAGTTTGTAGTTGAATCTGGAGGCCATGAGATCCACGTCCGGACGACCCCAACGGAGACAAAGAGACTCGAAGACGTCGGGGTGCAGAGACCACTCCCCCGGGTCGATAGTCGTCCGACTGAGGAAATCCGCCGCCCAATTGTCCACCCCCGGAATGTAAATGGCCGAAAGGGCCGGAACATGAACCTCCGCCCAGCGAAGGATCAGAGACACCTCCCTCATCGCCGCCGCGCTGCGAGTGCCCCCCTGGTGATTTATGTACGCCACAGCCGTGGCATTGTCCGACTGGACCCGAACAGGGCGACCCCGAAGCAACGAAGTCCAGTGTCGGAGCGAGAAGAGGATGGCCCTCAGCTCCAGAACATTGATCGGCAGTCTGGACTCCGACGGAGACCAAGTGCCCTGGACGGACCGAGGAGGAAACACTCCCCCCCAACCCCGCAGACTGGCATCGGTGGTAATCACCAGCCAAGTCATTGGCAGGAAAGACTTCCCCTGAAGAGGGGTCCGCAGCCACCAGAGGAGAGAGGAACGAACCTGGGGGGAAAGGGGAAAATGCCGATCCAGACTCTCCTGGGACTTGTCCCAAGCGGACAGAATGGCCGTCTGAAAGGTGCGGGAGTGGTACTGTGCGTAAGGAATCGCCTCGAAGCAGGACACCATCTGACCCAGGACCCGCATGCTGAACCGGAAAGAAGGACGGCGGTGGGACAGAAGGCTCTGAACCGACCGATGGAGGAGCAGACGCTTTTCCAACGGAAGTCGAACCACCGCTGAATCGGTATCCAGCAGCATCCCCAGAAAGACCAATTGCCGGGAAGGAACAAGAGAGGATTTGGGTAGGTTGATAACCCAACCGAACCGGCGCAAGGTCTGCAGCGAGAGATCCACGCTGGCTGAAGTCAGTGACAGAGAAGGCGCCTTGATTAGGAGGTCGTCTAGATATGGAAGCAGAAAAACTCCCCTGGAACGAAGTAAGGCGAGTACCGGGGCCAGGACCTTCGTGAAAACACGAGGGGCCGTCGCCAGCCCGAAGGGAAGGGCAACGAACTGGTAGTGTTCGGACCCCACTGCAAAACGCAGAAGGCACTGATGACACCGTGCGATTGGAATGTGAAGGTAGGCGTCTTGGATGTCGATGGAGGCCAGGAACTCCCCCTGTTCCAGAGAGGCCACCACCGACCCGAGAGACTCCATCCGGAAACGCTGAAGACGAAGGAAGCGGTTCAGCCGTTTTAGATCCAGAATGGGTCGCACCGAACCCTCCTTCTTGGGGACCACAAAAAGGTTCGAATAGAACCCCTTGAACCTGTCTCCCATAGGAACCGGGGTGATGACTCCTTTGTCTAGAAGAGTCTGAACGGCAGCAAAGAAATCGGCCGCCCCTCGGGAATCCCGGGGAACCCGAGAGCGAAAGAACCGAACTGGGGGAAGGGACGCAAGCTCGAGTTTGTACCCGGAAGACAACCTCGAGAGCCCAGGCGTCGGAGACGTGCGCCTGCCAGAAGTCCCTGAACAGGAGGAGACGTCCCCCCACCCGGGTGGGTGGGGGCGCACCTTCAGGCGGGGGCCTGCTTGGTCGCGGGAGCGCGAGCAGGTTGAGATTTGCGCCAGGAGGGCTGGGTCCGAAAAAAGGGTTTCTTACGCCTGTCCTGGACAGGGTTAGCGGACGGACCAGAGGCGGAGCGAGGAGCGGAAGCCCTACGAGAAGACCTGAAACGGGAGAAGGTGGGACGACCACGAGTGGAGCTCCTAGCCTTGGATTGGGGAAGATGGGTACTCTTCCCCCCCGTGGCTTCAGAGATGATTTCATCCAAACGGGTTCCGAACAAACGAGCACCAGAGAAAGGAAGGCTAGTAAGAGATCGCTTTGACGCGGCGTCCGCCGACCAAACCTTTAACCAAAGCTCCCTCCTAGCCGACACGGCCAGAGCAGACGAACGGGCAATAAGAGCCCCTGCATCCAGGGATGCTTCACATACAAATTTTCCAGCCTGAACGATAAGTTGAGCCAGGGCACGGAGGTCTTGAATAGGGACGTCGGATTCAAGCTCCAGATCCAGCTGAGACGCCCATTCTGAAACCGCTTTACCCGCCCAAGCGGAGGCAAAGACTGGCCTAAGCGCGGATCCGGAGGCCGAAAAGATACCCTTTGTAAGGGCCTCTATACGGCGATCTTCAGTGGATTGTAAGGAAGAACCATCTGCGACGGGAATAGCCGTGCTCTTGGACAAACGGGCCACAGGGGGGGTCGACCTTAGGAGGAGACGCCCAGTTTGTGATGCAATCCGCCGGAAACGGATAACAAACATCTAACTTTTTTGGCGGGGTAAACCGTGCATCAGGACGGGCCCAGGCCTTAGAAACCACTGACGAAAAGTCAGCATGGAGGGGAAAAACCGCAGAAGCCTGCTTCTGGCGAAAAAAGGAAACACTGGTTTTCTCAGGATCAGGAGGATCATCGCGAATTTTAAAGGTATCACGGATACTGTTTATAAGGTGGCCCACAGCGGAAGCCAGCTTTGAAGGCAGCGCCGAATCCATATCCCAATCGGAATCAACCAGCTCCCCTTCAGAGGGCAAATCCTGCAAGGAGGAAGGGCCCGACTGAGAACGCACCCTTGGGGGGGATACCGAAGCATCCGAGGATGACCGGTGATCCGCCCTAGACCGCTTCTGGGATTGGCGGGCTCTGGAGGAATCGCCTGCAGAGAGAGACTCAGACGGGTCGGCCAGGACAGCGGACCCGGAGGGCCCAGCAGGGGAATCATCCGGCTGCGACAAGGGCAACACATCTGCAAGTCGGCCCACAACGCTAGTGAGACTAACCACAGCCTGGGAGAGGGATCTAGCCCAGTCAGGGGGATCCAAGAGGCCAGGGGGTGACACAACAGATGGCGGACCCTGCGATGGGTCTTTGCAAAGCGAGCAATGCGGGTCAGACTGCCCTTGAGGAAAGGGCGCCTTACATGCGGTGCAGGTATGATACCAAGGTCCCACCGGCACTAAGGGGTCAGACATGTTGGTAGGAGCAATAGAAAAAAACCCGAGTCCAGGCCAGGGGGCTACAGTGAGGAAGGGTCAACAGTCCTACCAGGTCACAGAGGAAGCTGAACGGCAGCGGCAGCAGCAGAAGAACGGTGGTGGCAACCAGAGCAACGGTCCGTCCTGCAGTGAGCTCCCAGAAGCACGCAGGCACGAGAGTGGGCGGGACTAAAGAGGCGCGGGAGAAAGGCGTCCGGCCCCTGAATGAAGACCAAGCCAGACGCTGGGCCGGTCCGAAACTCCGCCCCCCACCGAAAACATTATCGCGCGCGCGCGCGATTCAAATCCCGCGCCTAACCATTACAGGTCTCCCCAAAGGCCCCCGCCGCAGCGGAAGCGAGGTAGGAAGCCGAAAGAGGAGGACCGGGTGTCGGCGTCCTGCAATGCAACGGCACAGCGGTCGCATACCCGGCCGCCCTCAAACAAGCCTCCCCCATGAGCGCCGCTCAGCTCTCCTGGGACTTGTCCCAGACGGTACAAACAGGGCGCCAGGCCGCCGCCGAATCGCGCCAACACAACGTTACGCAACGAGGCCATCAGTAAAGGGGAGCCTTGAACCGGAGAGGAGAGGGAGGAGAGGGAGGGAGGGAGGGAGGGAGGGGGAGCGGAACGGCTGCACTAGCCACCTCACCTGCGACGTCTTCACCCTCTAGTCCATCCAGCTGGGACGCCCCTTCAGCCACTGGCACAAGAGTGACAGTAGCTGGAGAGGGGCTTGCAGGTGGGCGACCCAGTGCTGGCGGGATGCAGGGGAGCATGAGCTGCCCTGGTCCTCCTTTTCTTCTGTGGGGGAGGCAGCAGGGCGGATAACCGGCCCTGGTGCAGCTCAACCCCGGGAAAACAGAGAAGTCTACTGCGACTCTGTTGTCCCTGTGAAAAAATCCAAGTGAAAAAAGTAAAATAAAAAATTAAAAACTCTAAAATCTTCACAAGACAACTCTGCAGTGCAGAGAGTGTCTTGCCTCCTTGACACTAAGCAAAAAACTGGAAGTCTCTCTCTCCAGGCTGAGGGTATAGCTGCTGGAGGAGGGGCTTAACAGTCTTTTACTTAGTGTCACGCCTCCTATGGAGATAAGCTATACCCGAGAGTTCCTGTGTCCCCCAAGGAATTGGGCGAGAAACAGCATTTTCTGAAATCAAATACCTTATTTTTCCGACTTTTAACATTAAGTGGTTTAGCGCCATCTAGTGCTAATTGCACATTTCAAATGCATATATAGGAAATCTCCCCACCAGTAGCAATTGGCATTTCTCCATATATAGAGCAGGGATCAGCAACCTTTGGCACTCCAGATGTGGTGAAACGATGACTCCCAGCATGCACACTTGCTTAGCTGTTTTCAGAACTCCCATATAAGTGAATGGAGCATGCTGGAAGTTGTAGTTTCACCTCATCTGGAGTGCCGAAAGTTTCTGACCACTGCAATAGAGCATCGCTAAGATTTGATATAAACGCTAGTGGATACAACTGTATCCAATAAATGGCCACCTGAAGTTCCAGTTGGGGAACCATAAGAAATTAGTTGCAATACCTTAAAATGTATAGTTATCGTTACATTTTATGCAACATACGATTGATACATGTCAGAAGACATTATTTGTTGGTGTCTGTGAGCATCAACGGATAGCTAAAATGTAGTGGGCTGCCTTACCCTTTTGTTGGCTTCACTCCCTTTAAAGGGTTTCTCCAGTAATTAAGAAATGTTTATGCTCTGTGTGCCTTCTATTCTTATAAAAAGCAATCTTATTCATATGTAAATCACCTCTGTCAGGAGCCCAAGTGGTTGTCCCACGATCTCCTGGAGCCCAGCCGCGCCCATCGATCCGGAGCCCAGCACCACCTACCACTTAATTTATTCACTCCACTATCCCCGTCAGTTCTTCTCAGTGCTGTAATCTCACGCAGAGGGAGCAGGCGCATGCGCAGTTGACTCGTCGAAGCCGGTGCCAGTAGTCTGCACAGGTTCAGACTACAGTGTCCACTGCGCCTGTGCAAGATTATGGAGCAGAGATTACATGACGTCAGGGATAGTGGAGTGAATAAATTAAGTGGTAGGTGGTGCTGGGCTCCGGATCGATGGGTGCGGCTGGGCTCCAGGAGATCGTGGGGCAACCCCTTGGGCTCCTGACAGAGGTGATTTACATATGAATAAGAGCTTTTTATAAGAATATAAGGCACACAGAGCATAAACAGTGGGATCATTGTAAACACTGCATGACGACTAAGGGTCCATTCACACGTCCTGTTTTTTTTCATCCTGAAAAACGGTCCGTTTTTTGCGGATCCGTTGTTCCTGAAAATGTTTCCGTATGTCATCCGTTTTTTGCGGATCCGCAAAAAACGGGAACATGTATACATTTCAATAATCAAATAAAGTTGTTTGGATTTCTTTGAAAAAAAATTTAAAAAAAATAAAAATAAAAATAATGTGTTATGTGTTTCCAGGAACGGAATCCGCTAAAAACGGATGACATACGGAATGACATCCGAATGTCATCCGTTTTTTGCGGATCCATTGACTTTGTATTGTACCAGGATCCGATTTTTCAGGACAAGAATAGGACATGTTTTATATTTAAACGGACATGCGGAACGGAACAACGGAAACGGACAGCACACATTGTGCTGTCCGATTTTTTTCCAGGACCCATTGAAAATGAATGGGTCCAGATCTGGTCCTGATCTGTTCCTGAAAAAACTGAACAGATCAGGAAAGAAAAAACGGACGTGTGAATGGACCCTAATGGGCACATATAAATATCTACATATCGTTAATCCTGGTGACAGAATCCCTTTAAATATTACTAGAATATAACAGTATTACCAAATAACTTTCATTACTTATAATGGCTTGTTTTAGCTAGGGAGTAATCATCAGGAGAAATAAAATGGCCGCCGTCCTATTAGTACACACAGAAACTGTCCTAATCACATAGGAGGGCAAGTTACTTCACAACTCAGGTAAAGAGCTGCCTCATCCTCCTCTCTGCTCGTCAGGGATTATGATGTTCCGCTGAATCTCTGTAGGAATGGAGTTCATAAAGAGTCATGAAGTACAGAGAAGAGATGGGGATGAGGCTAATAAGCAGCAGCACTTGTATGTAGTCTCCATTACCACAGTCTGTCCTGTCCATCCTCTCTGCACTTCATGTCTCCTCATGAACTCCATTCCTACAGAGATCCAGCTGAAGATCATATTAAACTGTATTCGGGATCATTCAGAAAGTTCTTATCTGTATTCAGGATCATAATCCCCAACAAGTAGGAAGGGAGGAAAAAGAAGCTGTTTAGCTCAGTGTTGTGAAGTTACTTTACCTTCTGGTGATTAGGAAAGGTTTTGTGTGTTCTAATAGGATGGCAGACATTTTATTTTTCCTAATGATTGCTCCCTAGACAAAATGAGCTGTTATGACTAATGAAAAGTATTTGGGAATATAGTTTATAATAAAGTAATATTTAAAGGGAACCTGGCACCGGGATTTACTCCAGCAGAGGGGTTCGAGTATAAGGCCATTATGGTTCTCATAATGTTTCTAGAAAAGTTCATCTTTTGTAGGGTTGAAAAAGCATAGGTCCACTTAAAGGGAACCTGTCATCTGGATTTTGTGTATAGAGCTGAAGACATGGGCTGCTAGATGGCCGCTATCACATCCGCAATACCCAGTCCCCATAGCTCTGTGTGCATTTATTGTGTAAAAAAAACGATTTAATACATATGCAAATTACCTGAGATGAGTCCTGTACGTGACTCATCTCAGGGACAGGACTCATCTCAGGTTAATTTGCATACGTGTCAAATAGTTTTTTTTCCACAATAAAAGCACACAGAGCTATGGGGACTGGGTATTGCCGATGTGCTAGCGGCCATCTAGCAACCAATGTCTTCAGCTCTATACACAAAATCCCGATGACAGGTTCCCTTTAAGTATTTTCATTTTCTTAATTCCTGGAGAACCTCCAAGTGGCAAGTGAAGTCACTCACAGACTGCAGACTGAATGCACTGTCCATCATAATCACTAAATGACATAAGTAGCTTTTTTGGGTGGATTTTACATTGCTGTTTGTAACTTTAAATTTAATTGCGCAACAATTTTTTGCTATAACAGAGAGAATAGGTCAAAAGTTGGGGGAGGCACTAAGGCTTTGTTCATATCACATTCAGATACCTGATCCCAACCGTGGAGGGAACCTCATGGTTTGCAGCTGCTTTACTGGACCTGGATGTCTTGTGATTTGTAATGGAATAATAAATTCTAACGTGTATGAAAACAATTTACATCAGGATGTAAGGGCAGCAGTCATGACCAAGCTGAAGAGACACTGGTTGATGCAACAAGTAAAATCAACTATAGAATGGGTGGAAAAGATGTGTTTTGGAATGTCAAAGTTCTGACCTTAAAGTCTACCAAAACTTTTATTGTCTTTTTCATAACTAAATAGTATAGGTGACAATTAGGGATGAGCGAATTGACTACGGATGAAACATCCGAAGTTGATTCGCATAAAACTTCGTTAGAGCAAGCGCATCGTACAGAATTAGAATGTATTGGCTTTGATGAGCCAAAGCTAATACTTCGTGAAGTCTCGCGAGACTTCAGGTAATAACTTCAGAAACTAATTTCTACTGTTAAAAACCTTTTACTGAACTTGGTTTCGGTTCCAAATCTGTACACAGAAGCCATACACAACCCACTGTAGTGTACAGAGAAGGAAGGGGGAAACATGAGCTGCAGAGGTAAGGTAACCAGACACAGATGCAGCTACTACTGGGTGAGGCATCTCTTCCCAGAGTTGGACGATGGGATGAAATACTGTAAATCACTCTATGGCCGCATCTTGTTTAGGTACGCTTTAATTCTAACCACAACTTTATTGAGATGTGGCATGACAAGAAGAGGTCTGTGCATACTTGGCATCCCACAAATAGTGAACAGAAACACACTTGCAGGAAGGAATGATCCAAAAAGCCTTCACCAATGTTATGCAAATCGTATTTGCGACTACAGTATAAACATTTGGTGGAGGCGATTGCCGCTAAAGGGGGATCTAAAGGTTATTAAACTCAATGGTGCACTGTAGATGTTTACTCAATATGCTTGATAATAGGGCCCCTTTACATATGTCTGGCGATTTCAGTTCCCCTTTGCCGTGAAGCACAAAACACTGGAGGGGGAACTGAAGCCAGGATCAAGCGCACGGTTTTCTATGGGATGCTTCTCATACATATGTTGCATGCTGGATGTCAAATAGCACTGGACAAAGAAATGCTGCATGTTCAGTTTTTCTGTTCAGCAATATCAGTGTATAGACGTCAGATCTGTGCATTGACATGCAGTGCTCATATCCGTTCTGCCTAAAACAGTTGGCAGAGTACAACTGAATGATATATGTGAAGTGTACCGTTCACGTCTTAGGCCAAACTGTTTGCGTGCAATTAGTTTAGTTAAACAGTTTGTCATTTTTGACAATTCAACTATATTTGCATAGTAATCAAAGCAGAAATCCATGTAATTCCAAAGGGTTCACTTACTTGCACCTGTATATGCTTATTCAATAGTTTTTGAATTCTGTCCATGTTTGGCATGAAAGGGCCCCTTAAAGCTATGCTAAAAAAAATAAAAAATAAAAGATTGCGAAGGGTTGGGAGGGAAGCGGGATTTTCTTCTGTAAAGAGTTTTCATATCTATCTGTATAATATAAAATACCTGATGTTATAAGGAAAACTTTAAATAAAAACATGTTTCAAAAAAGAAAAGAAAAAAAAGCTGCCTATGTATCATAATATGCAATATAAAGTTCAGCAGCACTTTCTTCTCTCAGGAGATGACCCAGAGGGTCCTGGCACTCAAATGCCCCTTCACTTCTAATCAAAGCCTCTGATGACGAGAAAGGTGTTGAAATGACAGGGAAGTCATGGTGAAGGAAACTTGGCAGCTGCTGGGTAGTTGGTGAGGGAATCTGCCTGTGCTTGAGTGAAGGACAATTTGATTATTTTAAATTCTCATTATGCACATAATCATAAGGCATTCAATATGTTTTATTATGGCAAATTACTGTACGGCTGCCCATATAGGCAGAGAACAACATATTCCATTTCTCTGTGTATTTACATCTTCAGTCTTTTTGAGAACATATCAGTGTTAATCACATTTGTAGCGCTGGTGTAAATCTCACATTTTCACCGATACCAGGGTTTATATGCACGTTACACATGCCATCCCAATGTGATAGGTTTATAAAAGTCTTCTTTCAGATTACACTGTATTTTGGTCAAGCTGTTACAGACCACGCGCATGAATGGCCATCTTCATAATGAAAGATCAGATCTATTTCTCCAAGCCATGTCAGTACATTGCTGGACTCATCGTCTCCATCTGTAATAGAAAGTTACAAAGTTACATAGTGATGGACTGTATGATGTGGGGGATCTGGTGGTCCTGTTCTATTTAGGGAAAAATAATGAGCTAATAGAAACTAAATATCCACAATATAAACAACTTTTGACAATTTGTTTCATTAGGAAGAATTAACAAGGATTGAAATGGCTGCGAATTTTACCTGCAGACTTGTGCGGGTAGAATCCACCCCAAAGTACAATACTAGGCAAGTAAGTGAGACGTTACATATTGCATCCACAAGCTGCAGACATTTACTATGCAGAAAAACGATAATGGTGTAGATTTCTCACTCCGTTTCTGATTTGTCATGGCTTTTCATAACTTTCAATGCAGCAGAGGTGAAATCTGCCCATTTGTGGTGAGGATCACAGTGTGGCATTGCCCTTGTACAGCCAGCATATTGTTCTAGGACACCTATTCTGGTGCTTATCCTCCTGAAGGTAGATGGACCTGTAATGGTCCAGCATCCCAGCAGATTATGACAACAGGGCCACACGTGATTACATTTACACTGCCTGGCCTATCAAAGTCCAGAGGGCACAGCAGTTGCAGAGAGTCCAGACCCTCTAGGTATAATGGCAACACCCCCGTTTCTTCTACAGGCTCATTTGCATATATTAAAATATAATTTTTCTCAGTGATGCAGACACATATGAACATGGGACCAAGACAGATGCCTTCAGCTGCCAAGCGCACATATAACAGGTCAGCCAGTGTCATAGGTACAAATCTGCTGACAGATGTCCTTGATCCTGTGCTAATGCTTCTCTGATCCTCAAAAAGTATTTGTTTTTCTGACCTGTTCTTACAAATATCTAAATGGCTAAATAGGTCTACATTTTACAGTAGATTGTAACTAGGGATGACTGAATCTACTTCAGATGAAACATCCAAAGTTGATACCCATAAGGCTTTATTTAAATACAATTAAGAACCTTTTACCGAACTCTGTTTCTGTTCCAAATGGTACCTTGGAACCGAACCAGAGTTTGATAAAAGGTTTTCTAGAGTAGAAATTAATTTCTAAAGTTATTACCCAAAGTCTCGCGAGACTTCGCAAAGTAATAACTTCGGCTCATCGGAGCCAATACATCCTAATACTGTACGGAGCACTCGCTCCGTACAGTATTCTAACAAAGTATTATGCGAATCGACTTTGTATGTTTCGCATCATCCCTAATCGTAACCAATCATTTTACTTCTGAAAATGCTGGGCAGGAGCATTTCAAACTGTAGCAGACAAATCGTGGCACTTACATTCTTAAGCACTTATCCTTCCCTCCACTGGCTACACTTTGCCCATCAGGGCTCCAGTCAACAGCATAGACCTAAGGCAAGAAACACACATTAGAAAACACACTTCTTACTGAAGAAATCATTTATATGTAGTTAAAAACTCTAAAGAAAAAGCATGCAGGACAGCACAGCAGCCAAATGAATTTAAAGCGACTCTGTCCCCAGTATTAACCCTACTAAACCAGGCATACTGGCTGGTAGGGCTCATCATGCTGATTAACACAATAACTTTCTTTTGTCTGTATGATAAAAAGTAGGGATCGACTGATTATCGGTTTTACCGATATTATCGGCCGATATTCAGGATTTTGAACGTTATCGGCATCTATTTTGCCGATATACCGATAACGTATTGGGAACAAGGATTGTGCTGCTGACAGCGCTCTGTGTTCCCTCAGCAGCCCAGGGGAGAAGGAAGCAGTGTCTCCCTCCCCCCTGTGCCGTTGCCACCAATGAGAGGAGGAAGGACAAGAGGAAGGGCTGTGGCCACTGCGCCACCAATGAAGATAAGTCTCTCATTAATTCATATACAGGAGGCGGGAGCTGGCTGGAGAATCACATAGCTGGCTCCCGACCTCTATGAGAGGTAGCCGCGATCTGCGGTAGTTAACCCCTCAGGTGCCGCAGATCGCAGCTAACGCTCAGAGGTCGGGAGCCAGCTACGCGATTCTGCAGCCAGCTCCCGCCTCCTGTATACGAATGAAAGAGAGGCATCTTCATTGGTGGCGCAGTGCGTCCCCCCCAAACCCCAGTATTAAAACATTGTTGGCGCAGTGCTCCCCCCCCACCCAAGCCCCCTCAGTATTAATCATTTGTGGCAGTGGCCATAGGGTCCCCTCTCCCCTTCTCATTGGTGGTGCAGTGGCAGCTTCTGATCGAAGCCCCAGCAGTGTTAGCCTGGGGCTCCGATCGGTTACCATGGCAGCCAGGACGCTACTGAAGCCCTGGCTGCCATGGTAATCTCCCTGTAGCTGTGAGCACAAAGCACAGGGCAGCAGGGAGAGTGTGAAGTCCTATTCACCCTGATAGAGCTCTATCAGGGTGAATAGGACAAGGGTTCTAGTCCCTAAGGGGGCTAATAGCAAAAACAAAAAACAAAATATTAATTATAAATGAAAAAGATTTACAAGAAATAAACCTACATGTTAACAATAAACAAATTTTCAGCAGATTTGTGCAGGAAATTTTTATTTTATTTTTCAAAAATGAAAATTCGCAGAATATCGGTATAAATTATTGGCTATTGGCCTGAAAGTTCATAGATTATCAGTATCGGCCCTAAAAAATCAATATTGGTCGATCCCTAATAAAAAGCTGCAGAGAAATCTGTGTTTTTACTCGTATGCAAATGAGCAATTTGAGCACTCAGAGGTGGGACTGAATCATCTGAAGATTGCTATATAACACCCCCTGTGCTCTGCACCCGCCCCTCTCCCATTGATTAACAGGGATAGACATGAGGCTGAGAGCAGAGCCCTGTCCAAGAGCTGTGTGCTAGCAATATCATATATTCCATACACTATAGCAGGGGTAGGCCAGCTGTTGTGAAACTAGAACTCCCAGCATGCCTACTTACTCTTTTCTCCTCTAGAAATGAATGTTGCATGCTGGGGAGTGTAGTTTCACAGCAGCTGGAGTGCAGAAGGTTGCTGACCCCTGCACTATACGGTAGCTTCACCACATTGAGATATGCTCAGAAAGCTTATCTACATATTACTGCTTTATTAACAAGCACCATATACGATTATAAAGACATCAGTAATATGTGTCAGCTTATAAGCATAGAAAAAACACTTTTCTCTATGTGGTAATGCTACAGCTTAGTGCTGTAGTAGTTGGTTTTGCATGTAAAGATCCCTGGTTGGAGAAAAATAAAAAAATTTCTCTTTAGATATTTTATTTCTTCCACATTTAAGGTCCAGTCACACGTCCGCAAGTGTTTTGCATTTCGCAAAACACGTAGACCGGCGGACCGCACATGCCAGGCACTTTAATAGAAATGCCTTTTCTTTGCGGAACGGAAGTGCAGATGCAGACAGCACACTGTGTGCTGTCTGCATCTTTTCCAGCCCCATTGAAAATGAATGGGTCCGCACCCGTTCCACAAAATTGGGGAGCGGATGCGGACCCATTCATGCGGATGTGTGAATGGACCCTTATCCGATAAGAAAAGTCTATGTCATTATCATATTGAGAATGTTATTTTTTTTTTTAGAAAGCTAATAAATATTACAGTTTTTTTATAATCATATATTGTGTCTGTGAATAAATAGGTAACCGGATTAGAAACCCCCCCACTATTCTCAATATAGTAAGGCCTTTTTATTATTATTTGATTATATATTATTTATTATAGTATAGCCTTTTAATATGGTTTTGAATAATAAAAAAAAAAAAAAAAAAAAAAAGTGTATATCTTCTGGGATTTGAACATCTCTACTTAGTATATTGGGCAGACTAGATGGGCCAAATGGTTCTTATCTGCCGACACATTCTATGTTTCTATATGTACATGCATGGTAAACCACAATACCACTAAGCTATAGCATCACCACAGAGATATAGTTTTTTTTTTTCTCTGCTTATAAGCAATCACATACAACTGGTGTCTTTCTACTGTAATTATATATCCTGCCTGTGAATAAAGCAGTAATATGTAGATTCACTTTTTGAGCACATCTCAGTGTGGTGAAGCTATAGTGTATGGAATATATATTTACTTGCTAGCACACAGCTCTGCCCTCAGCCTGATGTCTTGCTCTGTCAATCAATGGGAGGGGGGAATGTGCAGAGCACAAGTGTTCCCATCCATGAAATCTTCAGCCTGCTGGTAGACAGCAATGTATACAAGCAATCTTATGAGCACCCTATGTGGGATCAAACTTTAACACAATATTGATGGGGTCGCCTAGAATTTTCTCCCCACCAAAAAAGTCTAAGAATCTTTTTAATACAATAATTCTAAAATCACAGAAAATAATGCAAAAACAATAGATGCAAACATTATATATGGACTAATCCCTCGCTAATAATAAAATCTGAGCCAATATATTTTGATTAAAACACATCTGTGCCCTCCTACCCGCCCCAAGGTGGTCTCAGTCAAGCAGGTCCTACTATAAACCTACCTATGCCGTTGGGCATCTACAGTGGATATAAAACGTCTACACACCCCTGTTAAAAATAAATGTCAGATTTCTGTGATGTAAAAAAAAAAAAAAAAAAAAAAAAAACTGTACAAGTCAATTGAAAAAACAAACTGAAATCTTTTAGGTAGAAGGAAGAAAAAAAAAAATATAATATAATATAATATAATATGGTTGCAAAGGTGAACCGTGGGGGAGTAGTAACCCCGAAGACGAAAAACACACATAGTGACAGGGTATACACTTAATTGGATGGGTACGGGGAAATAATTCTAACCCGATAAATTACAGGGTTAGAAACAGGAACCAGCTACCCCTAGAGGTCTGCTGTGCAGTTAGTGGCATTTTTTTCTGCCGATACAGTTAGTAGTATTTTTTGTCTGGACAAACCCCCATCTCCACCGCCTGTAAGTTTAAACAGCTTTTTGCTTCTTTTGAATTACTTTATATATGCAAATGTATGGGCCTGTACTAGAAATGACGCATATTGATAACTACTGTTTGTGGGCATGCCTTACCTTAGGATTGTTACACCTTTTTTCAACTAATTCAATGATCTAGCCTGGGCAATTATGCGTTATCTTTAATGCTGAGGGCCATACTGGGGTCATTTGTGTGTGTCCTCTGTGCAGCATTTTCGGCACTACTGGCCTGCTATTGACAGGCCCTTTCCAGTTAAACCTCCAGTTAAAGCTCTATTTACCCATTATTATTTTTTAGGCACCTTGAGCGGGACAAAAACGAGATTTTTGTATAACTTACCAGTAAAATCTCTTTCTCGCTCTTTCCTTGGGGGACACAGCACCCACCCATTAATTGTTTTTTCTCTGTGCGTTTTCCGAGTTTTTGTTACCCGTTGGGTAGTTGGCTTGTTGGTTCCTTGTTGGACTTTGCCTTTTCTCACTGCTTGGACACGCAACTGGCAGTCTCTCTCTCCAGGCTGAGGGTATAGCTGTGGAGGAGGGGCTTAACAGTTTTCACTTAGTGTCACGCCTCCTATGGAGATGAGCTATACCCAAGGTCTTCTGTGTCCCCCAAGGAAAGAGCGAGAAAGAGATTTTACTGGTAAGTTATACAAAAATCTCGTTTTCTCGCCCAGTTTCCTTGGGGGACACAGAAGACCTTGGGACGTTCAAAAGCAGTCCAAAAGGGGGAGGGACCACAACACCAAGGCGAAGCACCCGAAAGGCATCAATGAACCGCCGCCTGTAAACCCAGGCGGGGTAGGCAGCATCTGCCAAAGTCAGAGTATGCACCCTGTAGAACTCAGAAAGGCGTGCAAGGCAGACCTGTGGCCACCGTGCCCAAATGCACGGCCGAAGCCCAATGCCACCGGCCCAGGAGGCACCGACCGCTCTGGTGAAAGGAACGGTGACACCAAAGACAGAATCCTGCCCTAGGTGCGGTAACCTCAGCAATAGCCAACCTGATCAAGCGGAGGAAAACCACCCTGGAGTCTGCCAACCCTATGCACAGACCTCCTGGAAACCCAAGAGGCCGAACGACTGCAAGAGTCGGAGATCTCCAAGTAAACAACGGCCAGGCCCAAACAACGTCCAAATAGGTGAGGTGTTGAAGCGAAGGCAACACCACCTTCAGAAGGAAGGAAGGAAGGAAGAAACGAGATGCAGAACAGCCCTGTCCTGGAAAGGACAGAAAACTCATAACAAAAAAAGGGGGCCATGCCGGCACCCGTCAGAGACACGACTGATACGGAACACAACCGTACAGGACAGAAGGATAGAGTGAACTCCTGTAACAGCTCCAAGGGCAAGATTGGAGCGCCGAGAGCTCTGGATATAGTCCCCAGGGCGGTACCGAAGGACAGCACAGAGGAACCAAAGAGCCACTCCGAGGAAGAAGGTCTTGGCAGGCCCAGAGGGTCGGGAACGCTGGAAGAGGAAGAACAGCGCCAACACTTGACACCTCAACCAAAAGACAGAACCATGGGGAAAGAACTTCAGAGTGGGGAATGCACAGCTTTCCACAGAACCCCAGACAAAAAACCCTAAATCTTACGACAGAACCTGGACGAGACACAGCCAGGAGTGGACAGCAGTGAACCCGCTGGAGTCGCCTGGCAAGCAGGCGAAACCCAATGAGAACAGGCGCAGACCAGTAACACGGGCAGAAGGGTCGACAAAACTAGCCCCGTCGGCCCCGAACAACGTTGACCCGCATCCACCCGAATGGGGAGCAGAAGGACAGATGCAAAGACCCAAAAGGATCCGCCAGACGCCAGGAGAAGGCAGGCTAAAGACCATGCTGATGTAACCACGTTGAACAGCCCCTGTGTGGGATCAAAGGACAATCTGAACCGAAAAGGTAGTCCCCCCAAGTTACCGAGAAGGTAAGTCTACATCAGGACCATCGTCTTAGAACGGGCCACGCAATCTGCACCCAGCGGGAGGACAGAACGCGGTAGACTCGGTAAATAAGCACACAGCTAATACAGCCAGCGCGAACAAGGGAGACAGTACGAGGCCAAAAGGAACACCGGAACCATCCACAGGAATAACCAGGCTCACCCCAGAGGGGAGGACAGTGAAAACACAGCCTCCGTAGTCTTGTGGGAAGCCACATCGGAGTGATCTGTATAGAGCGGGAGCCAAACAAAGCCGGCGAAAAGAGGCAGTCGAGACAGAGGCCGACATAACACCCTCCAACCGAAAGGAGGAGGAGTGGGCAACAGGGAAGCCATAAGACAGCTCAAAAACAGAACCCGCTACACTGTGAGACGCCCGGTCCACCGCCTCGCAGAAGGCGAATACCTTGAAGAACCCAAGGCGGAGGTCCTCCGGACCTGGGTAATCCAGCACCCAAGAGAAGTTGGGTGACCGTCCCGAGAAGAGCAGCCCGAACCCGGCAGCAGATCAGACAGAAAGCGTAGAGGCGCCAAGAGGAAGGACTCATACCACACTGCATCCGAAGAGGAGGAAATTGCGGCAGGCAAGGGAACCGCAGTCCTGACAGCGCCAATGAAGAATTCGAGAGGCCCGCAGACAACAGCACTCTCGACCATGGGACCACTAGCGCAGGGAAGCAATGCTGCAGAAGGACGCAAAGGGCATGCATCTAGGACCCACGAACACTCCCTGGAATGAAAGGCCAACTAAATGAATGAGCACCACCCAGCTCGGTGCAGCAGAGAGAAATAGAGCCTGTCCGGTCAAGAGGACAGAAGGAACTCCCTAGGGACGAGTGCAAGGCTGGCGGCAAGCATCGGCTCCCAAGAAACAAAGGTATGCCGCAGGAAGCAGGTGAGGCATACGAACGAGCAGCCCCGCAAGCAGCGAGAAGGCCAACCCACCTAGAAAAAAGGGGGGCTCGTCCCAGAGCACCACAGCATGTACGGAATCGCAAAGTGCAACCTGAAAGGGAGTTATGCACAAAACCAGTATAGCATGCGACGGAACGCAATCAGTCCACCCCGAAAGGGGGGAAATTGTACCTGGCCAACTACAGTTGGCAAGAGTGCAAAGACCGGTCCCAAAAGGGAGTGATGCCTAAGGCCGAACCTACTTCAGAGAAGCAGGACATACCCTATAAACCAGCAGGAATGCAGGAGGTCCATCTAGTGAAAGGGGAACATGCACAGGGTATCCTAGCATTAAATGAGTGTGCAATAATACACCCAACACTGAACTCAGCGAGAGAGTAACTACTCTGCCAATGAATGGGGACATGTACAAGTCCAGCCCAGCCACATAAGGACAGCCGTGAATCCCAGGAGCGTGCCAAATTCTGCCCTTGAAGTGAGAAGTGGTCACGCACAAGGCCAGCACCGTATCCAATGGAAGTGCAAGCGTTCCACCCATGATAGAGGGCCATTCTCATGGCCAGCAATGTATCCGGTGAGTGTAGCACACCGCCCAGAAAAAGGGGGTAAAGCACATGGCCAGCATCTCCTCCAGGGAGAGTGCGAGCACACCGCCATGCATGGGAGTCATACACATGGCCAGCAACGTACTGGCGAGAGACAACCACAGTCACTAAGAACGCGTGCATGTCGCCTGAGGAAGGAAGGCATGCCCCTGGCTGGCAGCGAATCCAGCAAGAGTGCGTACACTGCCTACGGAAGAGGAGTCATGCCCATGGCCGACAGCGGATCCAGCGAGAGTGCAAGCACCCTGCCATGTATGGGGTACATGCACGTGGCCAGCAACGTACCTGCGAGGAAACACCCAAAGACAGAGGGATGTATGTATGCTGTCTGAGGGAAGGAGGCATACCTAAGGCCGGCAGGGAATCCAATGAGAGTGCAGCATACCGCCTAAGAAAAGGCCGGCAGCGCAATCAGTGAGAGTGCAGCACAATAACATAGTACATAAGTACATCATAGCACATCAGCGAGAGTGCAGCATAATAACATAGTACATAAGTACATCATAGCACATCAGCGCCGCCTGGAAGGGGGTCGTGCACACAGCCAGTACCGTATCCGGTGAAAGTGCAGTATCCCGCCTAAAAAAGGGGGGATGCACATGATCGGCATCAGATCCAGTGAGAGTGCTGCGTTCCGCCCAGGAAGGGGGTCACGCACATGGCCGGCAGCGAATCCAGTGAGTGCAGCGTTCCGCCCACGGAAGGGGGTCACGCACATGGCCGGCAGCAAATCCAGAGAGTGCAGCGTTCCACCTATGGAAGGGGGTCGTGCAGAAGGCCAGCACCGTATCCGGTGAAGGTGCAGCATTCCGCCCAAGAAGGGGGTCATGCACATGGCCAGCCAGGGAGAGTGCAGTAGCCCGCCTAGGAGGGGGGGGGGGAATGCACATGGCAGGCACCATAACTGGAGAGACGATGAATGCTGCCTACAGAGGGCCGAATGCACTTGGCCAGCGCCGTATCCTGGAAGAGGCAAGAAAACCGCCTAAAAGGGGAAATGCCCTAGCAGCGACGCAGGCTGGGAGCGCAACACCATGCCGCCTGTGGAAGGAGGTCATGCAGACATGCAGCATTACTGATGAGGCTGCAGCGTCAAGCGCAGCCCAATAGAAATCATGATCTATTATTTTTATTTCATTTATATATATTTTTTTTTTTTTTTTTCTTTCAACTCAGCCTCTGAGGCTAAAGGGGAGCCACCATATAGGGGCCCTGAGAAAAAAATGGGGGCCAACTATACAGACCCAATTTTGGGAGCCGGCCCGCACCCAAAGGGTTAACAGGGATCCGGCCTGGAGGGCGGCGTGCGATCCCCTGGGGGCGGAGGAACCTCCAGGCGGGAAAATTCGCGCCTGGAGAAGTTCCCGCCCCCTCCACCAGAGACCGGAAGATTGCGGCCTAGTAGGCCGCGAAGCCGGGGGCTAAATTGCGGCCCCCGGCCCGTCATACCGCCGGGACCTGGGGCGGAACGGCGCTTCAAACCGGCCGCGGGAGCCCACCCCGCGGGCCGGTCGGGATTGCGGCACAGCAGGCCGAAGCCTGGGACCAAGTAGCGGAGCCCCGCCGACCGCCACCTGCTGGGCATAGCCCAATGCCGGCCGCGGGAGCCCACCCCGCCGGCCAGAAGAGATAGGGGCCCGGAATGGCGGTTCGCCGGCGCGGGAGCCCACCCGGCCGGCCGGAGAGACAGGACTGGAATGGTGGCTCGCTGGCCGCGGGAGCCCACCCCGCCTGCCGGAAGTAAGGAGGCCTGGAATGGCGGACCGCCGCGGGAGCCGCGGAACCTAAAATCTTTTGCGGCGCCCGGCCGCACCGGAATATTAATGCTGACCGGACCGGAGCCCGTGATGGACCAGGGGCAGCAAGGCGCGGGCCCTGTGGCCCTGAAGCAGTGGCCGGTAAGAGGGAGGGGGACCCTGAGACCGGGTCTGTGAGGGTGGGAATCCTGCCTAACCCCTACGTCAGGGGCAGCTAGGTCTGCAGCTCCCCAGGCATTCTTCTTGCAGGAAGAAGGGTGCCATGTCCTATGGGAGCAAAATGTCGCCCTGTGGCAGCCAGGGGCCAGCCTAGGGCTAGCAGGGACAAAAGGGTCCAGAGGCCCTGTCAGTATGGGAGTCAGGCACGCAGGAAACCGGGGTGGGGTGAGGGGTGAGGGGGGGGACGTAGGGCTGGAGAAGCCAATCTCTCACCATAGCCGTCTTCACCCTCGGTCCGTTCCAGCAGGGTCGCCCCTTCAGCTACTGGCACCGTAGTGGCAGGACGCTGGAAGAGGGACTTGGCGTGCGGGCGACCCTTGTGCTGGCGGGATGTAGGGGAGCTGGGCTGCCCTGATCCACCTTGCCTTCTGTGGGGGAGGCAGCAGTGCGGATGACCGGCACTGGCGCAGCTCGACCCCGGGAGAAACAGAGAGGTCTAGTGCGTCTCTGTTGTCCCTGATGATCTGGAACAAAAAGAAAAGAAAAAAGTAAAAATCAAAATTTAAAACAAGGGGAAAACAGCCCTGCAGTAGCAGGGAGTGTCTTGCCTCCTTGGACACTAAGCAAAAAACTGGCAGTCTCTCTCTCCAGGCTGAGGGTATAGCTGTGGAGGAGGGGCTTAACAGTTTTCACTTAGTGTCACGCCTCCTATGGAGATGAGCTATACCCAAGGTCTTCTGTGTCCCCCAAGGAAACTGGGCGAGAAAGGTCTATTTCTTCCTCTTGGGGACCGGCAAAAAACGTATTGTGGTCTTGATATCTGGTCACAAAGCTAAGTACCACTAACTGTATCACACAATCTATTATGTTACCCCCTGCTGAACCTGATAAATATTAGGCGAAACGCGTCGGGAATTATTAGTGATTATCTGTTTTGATTTAAGAGAATAAGGGTGAAATTTATCTATAAAGAGCACCATTTATTCTTTACCATATCATCCTGGAGCATTGTTTATTTAGGGATTTTTAGGGACCGGTTAGCACTAGGTTCGGGGACAGGGAACCTCCACCATCAGGGGGCCGCCCTGGGCACAGCAGACCTCTAGGGGCTTCTAGGGGTAGCTGGTTCGTTTCTAAACCTGTAATTTAATCGGGTTAGAATTATTTCCCCGTACCCATCCAATTAAGTGTATACCCTGTCACTATGTGCGTTTTTCGTCTTGGGGGTTACTACTCCCCCACTGAGTAACCTCAGTAAATGTAGTCCTTTCACTGTCGGTATATACATACCTATACCCACTTGAATATTTAATAAAGGTAATTTTAAAAGTCACTCTTTTTTCATATAGGCCCTTTACCTTAAAAACTATTGTGACAAAACATCTCCTTAGAAAACTTTGAATACGGATAGTAATTGTGTTGATTCCATTATCCTAATTGGAGTCAGTAGGTGATAGTAGACATATGAAGAATACGGAAGATTGTTGTCACATGTACCACACAGCCAGTACTAGCCAGATATTCCTGCAGCTCCTTTAATGTTGCTGTAGGCCTCTTGGTAGCCTCCCAGACCAGTTTTCCTCTAGTCTTTTGATCAATTTTGGAGGGACGTCCAGTTCTTGGTAATGTCACTGTTGTACTATATTTTCTCCACTTAATCATGACCGTCTTCACTGTGTTCCATGGTATATCTAATGCCTTGGAAATTCTTTTGTACCCTTCTCCTGACTGATACCTTTTAACAATGAGATACCTCTGATTCTTTAGAAGCTCTCTCTGGACCATGGCTTTTGCTGTGGGATGTGACTAAGAAAATTTCAGAAAAGACCAACTAGAGCAGCTGAACTTTATTTGGGGTTAGTCAGAGGCACTTTAAATGATGGCAGGTGTATGCCGAGTCCTGTTTAACATGATTTTGAATGTGATTGCTTAATTCTGAACACAGCTACATCCCCAGTTGTGCAACCACATTATTTTAGTTTTTTTTTTTGTTTTCTTCCCTCCACCTAAAAGATTTCAGTTTGTTTTTCAAGTTGTACAGTTTATAGGTCACATCAAAGGTGGAAAGAGTTCTGAAATGATTTATCTTTGTCTCATTTTTTTACAGCACAGAAACCTGACCGTTTAACAGGGGTGTGTAGACTTTTTATATCCACTGTACATTCAGGAGAGCAGACCTTGCTCCTAGTTACTTCTGTGATTTTAATACAATAATTCCTTAATTTTGTGTTGGGAAAACATTAAAGGGGTTTCTCCGGGACATTGATGCTGATAGACTATCCTTATGAGAGGTCATCAATATCAGATTGGTGAAGACCATCCGACCCCCTCTGCACACCCACCCATCAGCTGTTCCAGCCAGCCACCAGAAACTGTAAAGTGAACTCCATCCACCATGTAGTTTTGGACACCAGCATATTGCAGCTTAGCTCCCATTCACTCCTGGCATAGACGCTACACAGTGGACAGAACCTTGTCATGGGGGTGTGGGACGTTGGACTCCTACCAATCTGACACTGATGATCTATCCTGATAATAGACCATCAATATATAAGTACTGGAAAACCTGTTTAAGCAGAGGTGGAGCAGTATAGGCGCACACAAGAAAGAAACAGCCACAAGCCTATAATTGATGAATTAGGGGAGTGGAACATCTGAAATGTACTCCAGGGAAAGTGATGAAGAGTTAACATAGGAAGGAAAATTACAATGTTATTTAGACGACAGGCTCTTTGATCATTAATTGGAGAGGCGAGTTTTGTGTTATTGGTAGACCAAACAGGATGTTAAGTTAGTTTGCCACTTTAGTCTTCATGGATTCTGTTTATCGGAAGGAATGTAGTGCACTGTCACTAAGCACTATGGATCTGTGTGCAAAAGTACAGTTTTCACCAGTACTGTAACTTTTTTGCCCAATCCTGCAGTCATCCATTACATGCTTAAAGGGTTTTCCAACGATGAGTAACTGATGACCTATCCGCCAGACAAGTCATCAGCATCTAATCAGTGGGGATCCGACAACCAGGATCCCCACTAATCAGCTCACAAGAGCACCAGGCCTTCTCAAGAAGCCGATAAGCTGGGGTCCCGGGTGTCAGATCCCCACTGATCAGAGGACAGGTCATCAGTTTACAAATAGTGTGATAACCCCTTTAATGTCTGTAGGCTCACAAGAAACAGAAGGCCGACTGGGTAAAGGCCCATTTACATGGGCAGATTATTGGCCATTAAAACAAGGTAATTACAAAAAAGACATGGGAAGATTTATCAACACTAGTGTAAAGGACAACTGGCTTAAATGCCCATGGCAACCAATGAAATTGATCCTTTAAATTTTCCAAAGGAGCTTTGAAAAATGAAAGGAATCTGTCTTGTTAATATCAGAAATTAAGCCAGTTTTTCTTTATACCAGTTTTGATAAATCTTCCCACACACAAGAGTATAAAGTACCTCATCTGCATGTCCTGGAAGGTCCACAAACAACTTCATGGTCTTAGCGTCCCAGACTTTAAGTGTGCTGTCACTGCTTCCGCTAACTAAAAGCCGACTATCCGCAGACCAAGCAATCTGATACACAGCAGATACGTGACCACGTAAGGAAGATAAATACCTGCATTGCAAGAAGAAAATATACATTTCATTATGACAACATACAGAAACCTATACTTCAATGGGCAAAACTACTAGCATTTTCATGTCAATTATTTTCTTTGCAGGGAATGAATATATCCCATTCTCATGACTATTATGTAACTTCCATAGTCATGACTTATTAAGCTTATTGGATAATGCACAAAGGCAATTTTACATGGAGGAAATATAAAATGCAACATGTTGGCATGCTCTGCTCCTAGCCTTTATATTAATTTTTTTTTTTTTTTTGAATCAGATAATTTTTATTGCTTTTTCAAGAGATTTGTAATACAAGTAAAACAATAACCCAGCCCTCCCACCCAACCCCATCCCCACCCCCACCCCAAAGCACAACCATTTTGAAGAAGCAAGGTATAGTCCATAACTGTAGTTGGAAAGTCCACCTGAAAAACGTTGCAGTCTATTTTCCCAAATCATGGCATACGGCACCAAAGAGCTTCTGTACTTCAAGATATATCCACCAAATATGACGGCACAAACATATATTCGTACTCTACTAACCGCTTCAAATCCCCCCCCCCCCCCCCCCCCCCCCGAGTTCCTCTTCAAATAAACATATTCCTCCAGCTTAACCAGTGTGTGCACCCTACTAACTACCTCCTGAATCGTAGGAGCCGTCTCATCAATCCAGTGAAAAGCTATGCATTTCCTTGCCTGATACAATATCCTCATGACAGCCACCTTTTTTTTCAGCACGAAGCCAAGTAAACAAATCAATGGTCTAACTTCTAGGCTGATGTGAAAAACCCTATTTATGAGTCCCACTATCTCAATCCAATACCTCCATAATCGTGGGCAATTCCACATAAGATGGATCAAACTTGCACTCGTGGTATTACAACGCGGGCAGATATCAGTCTCCCTATAACCCATTTTGAATAGTAATTCAGGTGTTCTATAAACCCTGTGCAGAAGGTATAATTGAGAGATCCTATAGGACTCGCTCAATGACAATGTCGGTAGGTCGTCGAGAATTTCCTCCCATTGCTCCTCAGTGAGATCCTCAATATCCTTCTTCCATTTCTCATACAATTTCAGTGGGTTGGATTTATCCATTTCCTCCCTGAGCGTACTATAATAGAGGGATATCACCCCACTAGCGGTCCCTGGCCTTGCAGTGTAGTCAATAATAGGACATCTGGATGCCTGCTGGATCTTCCCCTTCCTTTCCAGAGTCTGAATAGCATGCCTCAACTGCAAATATACATAAAAATATGTATGTGGAATACTAAATTCCTGCCTCAACACTTCAAAACTCTTCAATGACCCATCCGAGAACAATTGAGCCATCTTTCCCAACCCATATTGCTCCCACTGTTGTACACCACTAACCTTATTCAATTCCAAATATAAGCAATTAAGCCATATAGGCATGTGAGTACTATACCCAGTAATATTCATCCTTTCTTTAGTTTTCCACCATATCTTATGCATCATGCTTATCACTGGATATTGAGTACCATGAGAATGAAACGAACCATCCTCCAAAGCTGACAACACGTACGATTTATCAGATACTGAACAATGCGACCCACACTATTCAATTGTGACACATGCCCCCATCCTCTAAAATGCTTTAACTGGGCTGCAATATAATAGGACCAGGGATCTGGTACTGCCAGTCCTCCTTGTGTTTTAGACCGTTGAAGGGTTGAAAGCTTAATCCTAGGGACACCTCCCCTCCATATTAAATCTCTAAATACTGCATTGACAGTGTTAAAAAACCTAAGCGGAATCCAGATCGGCGCGTTATGGAGGAGGTATAGGAGTTTTGGCATCAATATAATTTTCAAGAGATTAACCCGACCAGCCACAGATAAGGGTAATTTGCTCCAGGCCTGTATTTTCTTCCGAAATTCAGTGAGCATTGGCATCAAATTTAGTCGCTCATAGTCACCTAAATTTGCGGTTACCTATATCCCCAAATACTTTAAGGATGTCACCACCTGTAACCCTCCGGTATCGGGTGGCGGACTAGTATTACCACCTAAGGGTAATAAGACAGATTTTGACCAGTTAATCACTAACCCAGACATAGCCCCAAATTACTTAATGATCGCCATAGCAGGCCATAGCAGCAAGAAGAGACTGCCCCCAATCATCCAAAAACAGAAGCAAGTCAGTCATCGGCATACAAAGCCACTTTTTCGATTCTAGGTCCATACTGAAGTCCCTTGACTGTAGCAGCCATTCTCAGAGCTTCCGCCAAGGGCTCCACCGCCACGAGAAGCGGTGACAGTGGACACCCCTGTCTAATTCCTCTAAACAACATGAATGGGTCAGACAGGTCCCCATTAACCCTCACTGCCGCTCTAGGGCAGGCATACAGTAGTTGAACCCATGAAATAAATTCAACTCCGAAACCCATCCTTTTAAGTACCATCCATAGATAACGCCATTCCACGCTGTCAAACGCTTTGGCCGCATCAAGAGATGCAACCGCCGCGTTCGAGGCGTGGACCTGTGTAGCTTGAATGTTTAGAAAAAGACGTCTACTATTTACCGCCGTCGACATACTCGGCATAAAGCCCGCTTGATCCTGACAGATTAAGGTGGTTATCACTAAGTTCAGAAGATTCGCTAATACTTTCGCTAAAAGTTTAAAGGGCTTCTGTCACCCCACTAAAGTGATTATTTTTTTTTGGGCTAGTGAAATTAGTTATATTGCGATATATGACAATATAATTGTGTTACTTACTTTGATCCAGCAGTTTCTGCAAAAAACGAAGTTTTATAATATGTAAATTCGGTCTCTACCAGCAAGTAGGGCGGCTTCTTGCTGGTAGCTGCTGCAGAAATCCGCCCCCTCGTCGTGTTGATTGACAGGTCCAGCCGATATCTCCTCCTCCGGCCAGCCCTGTCGGCATTTCAAAAATCGCGCGCCTGTGTTGATTCGGCGCAGGCGCTCTGAGATGAGGAGGCTCGTCTCCTCAGAACTCCCTCAGTGCGCCTGCGCCGATGACATCACCGAAATAGAAGACGTCATCGGCGCAGGCGCACTGAGGGAGTGCTGAGGAGACGAGCCGCCTCATCTCAGAGCGCCTGCGCCGAATCAACACAGGCGCGCGATTTTTGAAATGCCGACAGGGCTGGCCGGAGGAGGAGATCCCGGCTGGCCCTGTCAATCAACACGACGAGGGGGCGGATTTCTGCAGCAGCTACCAGCAAGTAGCCGCCCTACTTGCTGGTAGAGACCGAATTTACATATTATAAAACTTCGTTTTTTGCAGAAACTGCTGGATCAAAGTAAGTAACACAATTATATTGTCATATATCGCAATATAACTAATTTCACTAGCCCCAAAAAAAAAAAAAAAAAATCACTTTAGTGGGGTGACAGAAGCCCTTTAACATCAACTGGCAGCAGAGAAATGGGTCTATACGATTCAGCTTCAAACACATCTTTACCCGCCTTAGGCAAGAGCGCAATGACTGCTTCATTCATGGAATCAGGGAGCCGACCCCGCCGCTTGGCGTCATTGCGAACCTCCAGTAATTGAGGAAGAAGAATGCTGGAATAACGTTTATATACCTCGGCCGGTAAGCCATCCCTTCCTGGGGCTTTATTATTAGACATTGTACCTAATGCTACCTCTAGTTCCTGAACAGTAATAGGGCCATCTAACAGTGCCTTATGTTCACTTGATAAGGTACGCAATTCTATTGTAAGAATTGATCTATCTCCCCATCCGTAACTTTCAGTTTAGATTTATATAGTGTGGAATAAAAGGAATACATGACCCGGAGAAAATGTGGTGGTTCAGTTTGCACAATACCATACGAATCCCTTAAGGCTGCAATGTACGTAGATTGTAATTGGGCCTTAGATATTAGTGCCAGAAGTCTACCCGCTCTCTCCCCTTTCCTTATAGATTTGTTTTTGAAAGAATAATTTGGTTTTGGTGACATCTTGTGGATGCAGGATAAAATCCGCCTCCGCTGCCATAGTTAATTTTCTCGTGAGTGCCCTAGATTCACTCTTTTTCCTGTTTACTTCTGCTATAAGCAAGCCCCTCAAAAACGCTTTCATAGTCTCCCACACTACGGACTTGGTCGCAGACGATAAATTAATCTGGAAGAATTCCTTAAGTTTTTCGCCAATTCCGCCAGCGTCTGGTAGGAGAGGTAACCAGTATGGATTAAACTTCCAACCCCCACACTTAGTACCCCGCATTGTACGGAAATCAAGCACCATCAGTACCGGCGATTGATCTGAGATCCTGCGTGGCAGATACTGCACGTCCCTTACATATTGTCCTATAAGGGCATTACCAAGGATGAGGTCTATTCTGGATAAAGAATTATATGTACTAGAGCAGCAGGAAAATTGCTTTACTGCTGGATTTTACATCCTCCAAAAATCTAACAACATAGCTTCTTGCATCAGAACCCCAAAAGATGTCATCCCAGACGCTGGAGGATTTTGACCCGCCCCCATTCTATCCAGGTTATGGTAAGAATGTTATTGAAGTCCCCCAACAATAAAACTGGAATGTCAGGCACATCCGCTGTAAACTGCAGAATACTTTTAAGTACCACCGGTGAGTACGGCGGCGGAATGTATACTCCCACCAGAACACATGCGGTTGCAAAAATCACACAATGTAGACAGATATATCTCCCTTCTTTGTCCACCTTTTTAGTAATGCATTGAAACGCAATTGATCTGTGTATCAGGAGACTCACCCCCCTTGCATAAGATGAGAAAGTGGAATGGTAACAGTGTCCTGCCCACCTAGGGGTAAGTAATTTGGTCTGATCCGCGGTAAGATGAGTCTCCTGCACACAACAAATCAAAGGTTGATGTTGACTGAAGCAGTCCATAACCACTCGCCTCTTAATCACATCCTTAATCCCTCGTATATTCCAGCTGAGAACATTAACGTTCCCCGCCATATTTGAATTTCCAAAAATGCGTATATCCAGCATCCAGACTAATAGCATTAATAGACAAACATAGTAGTAAGACACATCATATTCATACCGTAGACTGATACCTACATCCCCATATACAGTGCGTGCTTTTAGGTTGAACAAAACATCCCCCCCCTCCCAAACATTACAAGTTATTACTCAACACAGCGACCACCTCAACAATGGGCCCAACTACAACACCTATATAAAGGCCTGTGGGAAAAGATGCACTACCCGCTATTAAAGTTAGTCTTGTGCTGAAAACCTCCCTCCAGTCACTTAGAGAAAAGGTTAAAGCGAACCTAGAAACAACTGTGGGTGCGCAACCACTAAATAGTGAACTCAGAAAGGGGCCCAGAACCTCCCCTCACATTACACCTCGGACAATTATATGAGAAAACAATTATACCTATCAGATCATACGTTCCAGTAGTATATTACAGTAAGACTTGTTCACATACCCTCATCATATACCATACCACACCACACCTGAGCACTCACACCCAAACACCACCAGGCCGCATAAAACAGGATTACATGACTAAGACAATGGCACTTCTCCTAGTGCGCATCACTCGCGTTCTGCTGCTAGTTGCCTCTTATGTTGATCTGTCACCTTGCTGCCTCTTTCAGATCCTCGAAGAAATGTGTGGTCCCCAATGCGGCTACCCGTAGCTTGGCCGGATACATCATAGAATAAGACACGCCATGTGCCCGCAAATGCCTCTTTACATCTGTAAATCTGGCCCTTCGCTTCTGGACCTCTTGCGAATAATCCGGGAAGAGTGCCACTTTATGACCATCAACAGACAAGTCCGGTTTGTCCCGTGCTTTCCTCAGAATAATGTCCCGGTCTCTGAAGTGCAGGATCTTGATCAGGACTGTTCTGGGTGGGGCACCTGGCAGTAAAGGACGTGTAGGGACCCTGTCAGCCCTCTCCACGGCAAATAATGGAGTTAGTACATCTGCACCAAAGTTCTCCCGTAGCCAGGATTAAAAAAATTCCGACGGATTTCCACCTTCCACTTTTTCAGGTGCTCCCACCACCCGTACATTATTTCTGCGGTATCGGTTTTCAAGATCATCCTGCTTTGCAGCAATAATGTCCAATCTCATTGAATAGTCCCTCACATTATTAGTCAGAGGTGTCATGGCGTCTTCCATTTCACCCATCCGACCCTCCAGAGCAGTCGTGCGGTCAGCCAATTTCCTCATATCGTGCCTCACTATGGAGACATCTTCCTTAATGGCCCTTACCTGCATGGTAAGGGTGTTCAGCGATTTTCCACATTTAGCTCTGGCCTGCATGACATCTTTTAAAGTCGGCTCCTCTGTATCAGAATCTAGTGTTCCTGAGGGCAAAACGTTCATGTACATCAGCTAGTGCGCCAAAACGATTTGAACAAGCCGCCGGGATACCATCCGGATCAGGCCCCTCAGCATCAGAGTCTGTGTCAGACATGTCCTCAGTAACTACTGATTTTTTTTGGAATACCACTCCCAGATGCAGTCGCCGATGATCGGGCGTATTTCACTAGCTTGGCCGCCGCTTCTTTCTGAAGCTCCGTGACGCGGCCTGAGGGCCCAGGAGTGGCGCCAGCGCCATCTTGGCCCTCGCTGCTCCTTTCTACGGGTCATGCTGACTTGATGCGGTCTCCCCAACTATTCAGAGGGGTTCACTGATGTTTGTCCGAGAAGGTATAGGTAGAAGTTTAAATCCAGGAGTCTGACAGGATAAACTGGCCGAGGTAGCGGAGGAGCTCTGCACCACACGTCCGCTCACATACTCCGCTAGGCCACGCCCCCCCATTATATTAATTTTAATGAAGGGCGTAGTCTGGGAGAAAATGACTATGAAAATATGGCAAGATATGATGAATTAAAAATAAATTTAACAGGAGATTCAGGAAACAACACTGACATGTGTAAATGCCCTGCAAACTGCCGTTTACCAACAGCACATGTTGATAGCCCACCATTAGCACCTCAGCTTCCTGAAATTAACCAGAGAACATATTTAAAATCCACCACTGACGTTGGGAGTTTTTCTTTAGGTTAACAAATCATTCTTATTATATTTCTTGTCTAATGCCCATAGACACCTGTAGCTCAATACTCACTGTAACTCAGTGTCAATTATTGTCTGATTGCTACTACAGATACAGAAGGGTTGTAGGAGATTTTTTTTAAAGTTTTTATTTTTTCCAAATACAGCACTATTCCTGTCCTGGAGCTGTATCTGGTAAAGCAGTCAACTTCCAGCCAATTTAAGAGCTGCAATAGCAGACAACCCACAAACGAGAGTAGCACACTCTCTCTGGGAAAAAATAAGATAAAATCACCTACTTTCCAGTTTTTCCATCCCATAACTTAATGGATTTGTCAAAGGAGGCACTGGCAATGATTCTGGTGTCAGGGGAGAACAGAACTTCATTGATGAGAGCCTGGTGTCCCGTCATCCTCTGTAAAGGTTTCTTATCCTCAGCTGGAGCCCAGAGGAACAATGTGAAGTCATCAGAGCCTGACACAAGCCTCTCAGGATCTTTTCCCTGTTAGAGACAAGTTAACGTAAAAAAATAAAAATATACTCTTTGCAAGAAAGTCTCAGGTGAGATCCTACTCCACACTTGGTTGACAAGGAATTAAACCTAAACAAAACATAAGTAATTACAATTCTAAATAAAGAAAAAGGCACAAAAAATAAAAATTTAAAAATAATCAGATCAAATAATAAGTGCACACTTAGATTTCTAGAGCAACAGTGAACACACAATAAGGGATCATGCACATGGCCGTTGTGGTTTTTGAGGTCCGCAAATTGCCATTTTTATTGTTCCACCTTAAGGGTTAGGTCATGTGATATTTTTATACAGCAGGTTCTTACAGACCTGGAAATACCTAATATGTATACTTTTTTATTTATTTAAGTTTCACACAATAATATTTTTGAAACAAAAAAATAAAAAAAAATAATGTTTTAGTATCTCCATAGTCTGAGGAAAGATTTCAGAAAAATCGCAGCACTCCCAATCTTTAATCAAATCCTTCTCTTTATTAGCACCGAAAAAAGCGACGGTTCGACACAGGTCTTTTTCAAGCTACATGCCCATAGCATGAAAAAGACCCGCTGTGTCGAAATGTCGCTTTTTTCGGTGCCAAGAGAAGGATTTGATTCAAGATTGGGAGTGCTGCGATTTTTCTGAAGTCTTTCCTGGCATTTAAGGGGCCCTTTAGGCTGGGGCCTGACATCACGAGCACCGCCGCTTAAATTTGGACTCACAAAGAATTTGTAGTAAGTGGTGCTGTCCTTCCTCTATTTTTGGTTTATCCATAGTCTGAGAGCCATAGTTTTTTGGGGTGATTGTCATAGGTAGGGGCTCATTTTTTGCGGGATGAGGTGACGTTTAGATTAGTACTATTTTGGGGGGCATACGTCTTTTTGATCGGTTGGTGTTGCACTTTGTGATGTAAGGTGACAAAAAGTTTTTTTTTTTTTAGCACAGTTTTTATTTTATTTTTTGACCTGAGGGGTTAGGTTATGTGATATTTTTATAGAGCCGGTAAGGATCTCACAAACGGAAAGCCAAAAGGCCAGTGTAAAAAGTAGCCTAAGGCCTCTTTCACACAGGCGTCGTGTGCGAGGGCCAGATAGGATGCGGGTGCGTTACGGGAAAATGCGTGATTTTTCCGCGCGAGTGCAAAGTGTTTTAATGCGTTTTGCACGCGCGTGAGAAAAATCAGCATGTTTGGTACCCAAACCCGGACTTCTTCACAGAAAAAATAAAATTAAAAATAAACTCACCTCATCCACTTGTTTGAAGCCCGGCTCGTCTCTTCATTCTTCTTCTTTAAGGACCTATGAGGAAAAGGACCTTTGGTGACGTCACCATGCTCATCACATGGTCCATCATCATGGTGATGGACCATGTGATGAGCGCAGCGACATCGCCAAAGGTTCTTTTCCTCCCAGGTCATCAAAGAAGAAGAAAGACGACGAGCCAGGCTTCAAACAAGTGGATGAGGCGAGTTTAATTATAATATTTTTTTTTACCCCTCCATCCCTAACTTACTTCGCATTCTGTATTAAGGGAAAATAATAAAGATCGGATCCCCAGCCCGATAGTCACCTAGCAACCATGCGTGAAAATCGCACCGCATCGGCACTTGCTTGCAGATGCTTGATTTTCTCGCAGCCCCATTCACTTCTATGGGGCCTGCGAAACGCACAATATAGAGCATGCTGCGATTTTCACTCAACGCAAAAGTGATGCGTGAAAATCACCGCTCATGTGCACAGCCCCATAGAAATGAATAGGTCTGCATTCAGTGCGGGTGCAACGCGTTCACCTCACGCATTGCACCCATGTGGAAATCTCGCTCGTGTGAAAGAGGCCTAAGTCTGCCAGCACTGTATTGCTATGACATCCTTTCTCTTGCTTCTCACTATGTTTGTTTTCAGCTCCAGACTCACAGGTCAGATAAGGAGGGATACATCACTTGGACACA
Source organism: Bufo gargarizans (assembly GCF_014858855.1). Taxonomy (NCBI): domain Eukaryota; kingdom Metazoa; phylum Chordata; class Amphibia; order Anura; family Bufonidae; genus Bufo; species Bufo gargarizans. Next base: position 286,095,075 of record NC_058082.1, read on the forward strand.
CAGAAGATCTCTGTCCCTCAAGTTACAATATTAATTGGTTCCAGGACGACCATTGTATGTTGAAACCATTGTAAGTTAAGTAATCTTTTCCGAAGCCCCAAAATGTCATCCAAGATAAGAGAAAATGAAGATTGACGAAAAATAAGCCGATAACTAAGACAGATAAAACAAGTCCTTACATATAACAGTCAGGAATAGCTGCTAACTAGCAACAAAAAACACAGCAATTTTACCAAAGAAGTGGCCTTGAGTGGTTGGATCTGAGTCTGAGACATTGTATGTGGAGTCTAGTTTCAACTTACGATGGGTCAAAAAAGACCATTGTATCTTGAGGGATCACTTTGTAGTGTAGAAGCAATTCTTTTATCAAGCTTATGATCTCAACTAACGCTGACACCCCACCCCCCCCTACTTGCTCTCAGATGTCTTCCGAGTCTCTATTACCAGGGCCAGGTCTTGGACTGCAACTTAGGTGGAAGTGAGACCCCTAGTGGCCATGGCTTTACAGCTTTTTTCAGGTGGATGCAGACATTTTTTAAATGAAAAGATTCAGAAATTTGCTAGTTACACCATTCTCTATTATATGCAAATTTGGGAAAGTACAGCGACTCTAATCTTATGGCTGTATAAGTAGTACTGTATATGGTATTTAATATCTACATGGTAAATCTCGGCCCTATGCGTTTCTTTTGTCACACTCTTTTTTCCTAGAACCCATTAGGATTTATTTTCATCCAATATACTGTTACCACAAAAATCAACACAAGCAAATTACACAAAAAATATGCAAAACATTTCCAAACTTTGAAGCCTTTACCCATGTAACACTCACCCGGACTTGATTGTATCTTTGTAGAGCCTTCTCTTTCAGCTGCTCCACTAGATTGTAACAAAAATATTCATGTTCAGTGCTCATTAAAATTAAAAAGGTATTGTATATGCTTGGGTGCAATTGCACCCATTCATTTTTCCAGTAATTTCTAATTCATTCTATACTGGTTTAGGCTACTTTCACATATGCGATTTCATTTCTGGTTCTGAGATCCGGCAGAGGATCTGAAAACCGTCGGAAAACACTTGTTATGTTCCCATTCACTGTCAATGGGGACAAAACTGAACAAACCAGAACGAAGTGCATCAGAATGCACTAAAAACAATGTAAGTCAATGGTTCCGGATCTGTATTCTTCGGAAAGAAAAACTGATCCGGCACCCATTGACTTAAAATAATGTTAGGGACGCATTCCATTTCTTAACTTTCAATTTAATACAACCGCATCTGAACGTAACAAAATGCAGCTGGTTGTTTTAAATCAAACTGGAGCTTTTTCCTCCCGTTTTGAGATCCTCTGCCAGATCTCAAAGCCAGAAATGAAATGTGAAAGCAGTCTTAGGCCTCATGCACACGGCCGTTCCGTGCATTGCGGTCCCCAATGCACGGGCAACATCCGTGCAGCGGGCCGGACCCATTCAACTTGAATGGGTCCAAGGTCTGTCCGCACTACAAAAAAATATGACGTCATATTTATTTGCGGTGCGAAACAACGGAAAGAAACACCGCGGAAGCACTCCGTAAGTGCTTCCGGTGTTCCGTGACTGTTCCGCATCTCCAGAATTGCGGACCCATTCAAGTGAATGGGTCCGCATCCGCGGTGCACACAGCCGGTGGCCGTGGATTGCCGACCCGCCATTTGCGTGCCGCAATACGGCCACAGCTGCCCAACGGCCGTGTGCATGAGGCCTTACAATGTGACCCACTGATATGGCCAGAAAAATACACAATAATTACAGTCTTAATAAATATAAAAGTGCACTTAGATCATCTAATAGAGCACTGCATGTCCGAAAATATCAGCAAGGATTCACAAGCTAGTTATTCCCCCCACCCCAGTTTTCTGGTGTTAAAGGGATTCTGTCATCAAGATTTTCGATATGGAGCTGTTCATATCATCCTCTCAGTCTCCATTATCTAATTAAAAATATACTAGTTTTACCCCAACCTGTCCTTTCATTTTGGTTTTATTAATATGCTAATTACCTTACTAACATGCCCAAGGGACTGTCCCTCCGGCTGTTTGTGCCCAGCCGCGCCCCCTTATCTCGTAGCCCAGCGCCGCCCTACTGCTAATTATGCACTCCTCTCATCGCCGATGGTGCGCCGTAATCTCGCGCATGAGCCCTAAATCCACTGGTCAGTGCCCGGGCAGCAGCCTCAGCAAACGAGTGTCTGCGCACTTCGCCCGCGAGCGCTGACCAGTGGATTTAGGGCGCATGCGCGAGATTACAGCGCACCATCAGCGATGAGAGGAGTGCATAATTAGTAGTGGGGCGGCGCTGGGCTACGAGATAAGGGGCGCGGCTGGGCACAAACGGCCGGAGCATGTTAGTAAGGTAATTAGCATATTAATAAAACCGATTTTTATCCAAAATGAAAGGACAGGTGGGGGTAAAACTAGTATATTTTTTATTAGATAACGGAGACTGAGAGGATGATATGGACAGCTCCATATCGAAAATCTTGATGACAGAATCCCTTTAAAAATAAATAAATCGCAAAAACGGGTATTGCTACCTTAAAGGGGTTCTGCAGTTCTTTTTAACTGATTGGCGGTGGTCCGACACCCGGGAGTCGGGAACCCCGCTGATCAGTTGTTTGAGAAGGCAGAGGGGCTCCAGTAGTGCCACAGCCTTCGACGTTTACTGCAGGCCCAGCGATGTCACGACTAGTATCACTGGCCCGGGCGGGGCTAAGCTCCCTTCCAGTTAAGGTATACTATTCATGATGTCACTGGGCCTGAGGGAAACAAAGAAGGCCATGGCGCTCCAGGAGCACTGTGGCCTTCTCAAACAGCTGATCGCCAGGGGTCCTGTGTGTCGGACCCCCACTGATCAGATACTGAGGATCAATTTAGAGGATAGATAATCAGCAGGGGTGTAACTACCATAGCGGAAGACCATGCGACTGCTATGGGGCCCAGGGCAACAGGGGTCCCAGTTGGGATCATCTCCTCTTTTACCGGAGGTGAAGACTTGGTCAGATCTCTACCCTCTAAAGGAACAACTTTTAGCAAATGAGGAGGTGAAAAAATGGCCCAAGGGTCATTGAAAAGGGTTTAGGCAGAAACCCTTCTGTCCTGTGTGTGGGGCCTGGTTTGATCCTTGCTATGGGCCCCTTACTTCTCTATGTACGTCACTGATCATCTGTTAAAAAGAACTGCAGAACCCCTTTATATCCCATGGCATAAATAATGACTTTAGATCTCAGCCTCCCACATGGACTGCTAGAGGAGGCTTTTTGTATATTGCACTATAGATTTAAAGAGGCTCTGTCACCAGGATCAACCCTATTAAAACCAGGCATACTGGCTGGTAGGGCTCATCATGCTGATTAAATCTATACCTTTCTTTTGTCTGCATGATAAACAGCTACAGAGATATCAGAGTTTTTATTCATATGCAAAAGAGAATTTTGAGCACTAAGAGGCAGGGCTGAATATTCTGAGCACTGCTTTTTATTTGGTTCTTTCAAGCTGGTCCGGTATACGCCATGTATTAGTCCGGTGTGCATCGACAGCTAGCTCTCTGAACAGAGAAACTGCGAAGGCTGCCAGTCGCTGATAAACCGCATACTAGACTTATAAGCATAGAAAGAGCAAGTATTTACATGAAAAAAATGGACAAGGTTTTCCCAAAAAACGATATATCTGCTGAGCTCTTTCTACTCTATAATACGCTGCCTGCAGATCAAACTGCATGTTCAATGTGACCAAGCTCCCTTTAATTAGCAGCCTAGTCCCAATAGCTGAGGTGGACCAGAGTTTGGGGATCTGACCGTACTCTCTCAATCTGAATCCAGGTCCTTTTCCAGTTTTTTAAAGACCAAACTTTGGAAAGTCTGAGATTTCAACTGCTGACTAAACATTCCCGAAATCCTACCACACACATAACGGGTTTCTAGTTGAAAAAGATGTACAGACTTTGTCTGTCCCTCTCTCAACTGGCAAAAGCAAAAAAAAAAAATTCAAATAAAAAAACCCCGAAAAAACAAAACAAAAAAACAGGGCTAGAAATGAGTATTTTGATGATAATGAATGCAAGTACAAATGTATAGGGCACTTACAGGAGCCTTGCATGTCCTGGGGATTGATGGAGGCTTCAGCTGGATTGAAAGCCCCTGTGCGGAGAACATAGTCTGTACTAAGTGCCATGGTGTTTACCCAGTGTCCATGACCTTGCAAAGTACGGCACAGAACTCCCTAAAAGAGATTAGTGTTCATATGAGAGCTGTAGTATCAACATGGCGATGTCTGCATCTTAAAGGGGTTGGCTCATCACACACATTCATGGCATATTGTTAGGATATGCCATAGGAGTGGGTTCCAGAGGTGTAACCCGCCTCTGTCTACAGAATGGGGGACCTGCACAGTGTGCTCTCCATTTATGGCTACAGGACAGACAAAAACAGCAAGCGCGCTCTTCAGAAGTACCATAGCAGTGAATGGAGGGCACAGTGCAAGTGTGGACACTGCTCCATTCACCCCTATGGGACTGCCGGAAATAGCAGAAACATCACTTGTCATTTTCCGGAACTCCCATGGCAGTGAACGGAGTGGCCAAGTATGCAAGGCTTCTCTCTGTTCACTTCAGGGGCACTGTTCTGGAGACAGAAATAGGTCCCAGAGGCGAGACCTGCAGCCATCTGACAATGATGGCATATCAATACCAATGTCTCAGATGAGACAACCCCATTAAATTAAACCAAGAGCAGTAAATGTTCGCTGTATTTTTATCACAACATGAATTCAACAAAATAACACATGGAACTTAAATACAGTCTTCTTATAAAATGATGTAAAATGAAATGTAATAGTATAAAATCACATGTTCTAGCAGCATTTAAATCAGAATTTACAAACAGTGACCTTATCATACAGAATATGTATAGCGCGTGCGAAACAAAACCTCTTTTCATAGGCAGACACTATAGACACGAGCAGTGGTGGCAAACCTATGGTACGCATGCCAGAGTGGACACCAAGAGCCCTCTCTGCGGGCACTCACCTCTGTGTGGGCCAAGCGTAGGGTCGCCACCTGTGCACTATTACTAATGAGCGCTTCCATTGTGGAGAGCTCATTAGTACAGCCTTTGCCCCCCTCTTCTGCTTGTATTAAAAACAAAAACTCACCTCATCCATTTGATTGCGCTGTGGGGAACACTCGCTGCTCACTGGATGCGCAGGACAGGACTTGCGCTCCAGAGTGATGACATTTGGAGCATTGACTGGAAGCAGCAGGGCCTGGGAAACGTCATAACGCTGGAGCGCAGGTCCTGTCCTGCGCATCCAGGGAGCAGCGAGTGTTCCCAGCAGCGCAATCAAATGGCCTCTAATGGAGCATTATTAATACTGGCAGTCCCTAATGGATACTAGGGGGAACTAATGGGGGCATTAAAGTGGTTGTCTCCTCTCAATCACTTACTTGTAGTCCTATGAAGGTATCTCTAATATACATCCATCAGCAAATGTGCATGTGACTCCTTGAATTCCCCTTTTTATACCCCCAAATGCCATAATTGTTTCTAGGGGTTACGGCCACCGCAGTAATGTTCAGAGCAGTGGCCGCGCAGGCGCATTACTAGACTATTCTCCGGCTGCTGCGGTGACTGGGTTTCACGGGAGCTAGCGCGTACTAACTTTTGCACAAGCGCATTCACTCCCAACCCTGGCCACCTCGTCTGAGCTCCTATACAAGCTGCCAGTATTAATAGCACAGCTACAGGGCATGCGCTACAGCCCTATAGCTGTACTATATAGAGGTAGCAGATTTCTCACAGCACGATCTGCTCTGCTATCCCAGAGGCTGCTGCTGATTCAACTATAGTGACAGCCTCAGAAGCAAGCACGTGCAAGCAAGGAGCGGGGTTGCATCCTCCATGCCCTGCTTGCTGTGGTTTGTATCTCATATGTCAGCTCCAAGCAGGGAATAGAGGCCCTGAGGGCAGCGAGGGAGACTGGAAATAACAAGGTGAGACAACCCCTTTAATTTTACTGGGGGCCACTAATGGGGCATTATTCACGCTGGAAGCCATGAATGGTGGCCTTAATACTAGGAGCCACTAATAAGGGTTTTATTAATACTGGGGGTCACTAATGAGGGTCTTACTAATACTAGGTGGCGCCAACGGGGGCACTCATTTTACTGGCACCTGTGTTAAGCAACGCCCCCAGAGTTTAACTTCACTAGTATTTTTCAGTATTCAGGTTAAATTGACGTGTTGGTTGAAGTTTGGGTTTTGGGTTGAAGTTTGGACACTGTCTCTAAAACATTTGCCATCACTGAACTAGAGCAAAGAACGGATGCAAAGATAGACTTTGCCTCTGGAAGGCCTGGCTTGTCTGGCTCACTGTTTTCAGGGAACCTCTCTCTACTGGGAGGACTTTTTGGCTACCTTACCACAGCCATTTCTTTGCAAGGGAACATTTTACATTAAACTGTGATTAATTGGAATTGATTGCAATATAGAAACGGCGTCAAAAAGGACAGCAAAAACTATCCCTGTAAGTCCAAATTCTGCACATTCCTGAACTGCAGTCTTCTCCTGCCCACCCAACTCCCCCCCGCCCTCCCCCCACCGCTGATTGACAGAATTCTCCATATTCGTATGCATAGGGACAAAGTAGTCATACAGCTGTGGGTGCGCATGGGAACACACAGCTCTTGAATATGCCGGTCTTAAGGCAGCTGCAAGTAATAAAAAAAAGGTTTCTCAAACTACGCCCTTTTTAGGCCTAAAAGACGCCCAGTTGAAATCAGAAGGGCAGCATAAGTGCTGGAATAAAGAAAATAAGCTCTCTTAGAAACTTACGTCACTGGCCCTCCAAGCTTTTATGGTTCTATCCTGGGAAGCAGAATACAATAAGCCATCTCCACCCCACTTAATAGTGGTCACTGACTGTGTATGGCTGGTCAGGATCTTCTGGCACTGCCCCATGACAGTGTCCCAGATACGAATGCTGCAGTCTTTGGAAGCACTGGCAAGGTACCTGCACTCTGGGTTCCTAAGAATAACAAAAATACAGTATATAATTGGGATACATTACAGATCTGCAAATTCACAACCCTATATCTTGGATGCAGGGCTTTTTTTGTCTGGTAACAAAAAAACAAAAATAAAATTCTGAATGGAAACTCCATTGTAGTTGCTCTGTGTGTGTAGTTGCTCATTGTAGTTGCTCTGAGTGACATATCAAAAGGTGTTGACTGCTGGGGTTCCGAGTGCAGCGACATCTAACAATCACTAATTGAGGAGATAGAATAACTAACAGAGAGTACCGTCACTGCTGAAAATAGGCTCAACGTAATGGCTGTGATCCCCTCTCTGCCAGAGAGGAGAGACGGTGCTCTGTTTGAGTGCTTCTCTCTCTTCATTCCAGTGATTGGTGGGGGACCCCATTGATCACAACAGCTGATATAAAAAGTTTTATTTTTATAAGTACAGGTACACTTTAATCCCTTTTCAACCTTTGCTATATATGTATGGGCAGTGAGAAGTAAGTTCCCGCATTCCGCAATGCATTTACAGTACAATGATTAGGTGGGCACTTAAGCTGTAACTGCAGTCAATGCTGATCACCGCATGTATGGAGTCTACTGAGAGATAAGGCTCCCTCTATAACGTCATCAATACAATCGCAGGGTGCCTGCGATTGCCCTGGCAGCCTTACAAAGCTTTCCGGGTCTACCAGCTGTAGAAGTCTTTGATGCCCAGGCTGGGTCTCAGACAACTGTGTGAAACTGACAGTTTCAATGCAGTACAATACAGCATGCATTGTACTGCTTTGAACCAGCGATTGGTCCCTCAAAAGTTGAAGTCCTCTAGTGGGGCTAATTTTAAAAAAAAAGTTTTATTTTTTATAAAAATCAAAGTTTAAAAAACAAAGCCAAAAAAAAAAAGCCAGTTACGATTGTACAAAACAGAAATAAAATAGACATATCACCGCATCCGTAATGACTGGCTCTATAGAAATATAACATGATGTGCCCCGTCAGGTGATCTAGTCCATCAGGAGAACGCCACAAAAAACAAAAAATAATCTAAGCAATAGCCATTTTTGTTGTCCTTCCATCTTAAAAAGCATAATATCAAGTTATCAAAAAAAATCTTATGTAGCCCAAAAGGTACCAATGGAAACAACAACTCGCCCCACAGAAAATGAGACCATTGCCAGAACTAAATAAAAGCTCTGTGTATGCTACAATAACAAAACCCAAAATGCAATGGAAGAATTGCTGCCTATTCTTTATCCTGGGGTGTTGCTACTGTGGGATACCTCATGGTCTCTTCAAAATGCAACATGGAGCCAAAAACCATTCCAGCAAAAGCTGCCCTCTAAAAACCATATAGGGTCCTTTTTAGCCCTGTGGTGCACCCGTACAGAGGTTTATGATCACATATGGTGTATTCCCGTAAACTGCAGAATTATGATAAATATTGAGGTTTGTTTTGCCGTTAGCCCTTGCTGTGGGAATAACTGGATTAAAATGGAAAATCTGCCCCAAAAAATAAAAATGAAGTTTTAAATTTCCCCTCCATTTTGCTTCATTTCTTGTGGAACACCTACATTTTGAATAATTTGAGGGGTGTAGTTTCTAAAATGGGATCATTTATGTGTGGTTTCTTTCATATAAAACATACAAAGTCTGTTCAGAACTGAATAGGTCCTTAAAGTCAGTTATGGAAAATTTCATAAAAATTTAAAAAATTGCTTATAAAATTCTAAACCTTCTTGTGCCCTAAAAAAATTCAATAAAATTAACAAAATGATGCAAACATGAACTAGACCTATAGTGAATGTTTATTAATTATTGTGAGAGATTAAAAGCAGAGAAATTCAAATTTAGAAAATTTCTACTTTTCCCCCCCAAAAAAAGGGAAGAAATATTGACCCAAATTTACCATTAACATGAAGTAAACTGTGTCACGAAAAAAAATCTCAGAATGGCTTGGACAAGTAAAAGCATTTCAAAGTTACTGCCATATAAAATAACATGTCATATTTGCAAAATTAGGCTGCATCAGGAAGGTGAAAACTGGCTGCGTCTTGATGGGTTAAGAATATTCAGAATATTTCAGCATTATTTATAATTTTGCAGTCATTAAAAAAGAAAAGCATGCCAAACTTACAAATGAAGAGGCTCCCAACATAACCACGTTATCCACTTTGAGTGTCCTATTAATGTTTTTCCAATCTGCTTTCCTGTGTTTGGATCCCAGATAAAAATCTAAAACATTTAACACGGATAAATAAATGAACAATTAAATATTCACATATTAGTACTAATGGTATAAGTAGTGTTCATTGAGCACTAAAGTGCTAGGGTGCTCGATTAGAACACTTTGGGATGCTCGGAAGAGCACCAGAGTATAATGCAAGTCAATGGGAGAACCCGAGCATTAAACCAGGCACCCCCTGCTCTGAAGAGGGGAGGGTGCCTGGTTCATAGTAAAAGGTCAGAAATTGATGGAAACACCACCGAAATGGTTCAGGAACAGCATGAGGAGGATGTCTCGATGCATCTTGGACTCCCAGGTCGCTGCTGGGAACGATGTTGTCCGAGTAGTACGCCAGTTTTACAGACTGACAATAATACGCACAAAACAGAGGAAAAATTGTTAGGAAACATTCTTTCCTGTATATTTACTTGTATATAAAGTGCAAGTGCTGCCACAAATTACAAGGAAGAGGCACTCCGATACAACCTGTATATCACATAAAGGGGGACCTCATTCACGTTGTCCTACAATTGTTCAGGTAGTGGGACTCCTACATTGATAGGGCCTATGCACTAAGGGAAAGGGCTGCCAAAAATTACAAGGAACCAGCACTCCAATACACCATTTATTACACATAAAGGAGGGCATCATACACACCCTTGAAAAATTATGATTGATGGCCAGCTGGTGACCCTCTAAAACATTAGGGGTGAGGGTCTGCTCCTGAGCTGACCCTCTAAAACATTCGGAGCGAGGTCAGCCTAATAAGCATGTTGATATGATGGAGGAGGATGACGAAAAAAGGAAGATTGAACCATATACCCTTTTTTGTGGTGGAAGGGGTGCATGGGAATACAGTGTATTCAATACACCATAATAGCCACATTTAAAGTGCCTTTATGTTCAGCCGCTTACCTCTGGTGGAGTAGAGAAGTCAGGGCAATCCAGGCCTTGTTTATTTTGATAAGAGTCAACCTGTCAGCATTTTCAGTTGACAGGCGGATGCACTCATCAGTTATGTCCCCAGCAGCACTAAATACCCGCTCTGACAAAACCCTGGCGGCAGGGCAGGCCAGCACCTCCAAGGCATAGAGCGCCAGTTCGTGCCACGTGTCCAGCTTGGACACCCAATAGTTGTAAGGCACAGAGGGATCACTGAGGACGCTGACACGGTTTGCTACGTACTCCTTCACCATCTTCCAAAACTTTTCCCTCCTTGTGACACTAGGCCGTGCATCAGGGTGAGGGTGCTGGCGGGGTGTCATGAAACTGTCCCAGGCCTTGGAGAGTGTTGCCCTGCCTCTGTTGGCACTGCTGTGTGTTCCCCTGCCCTCCTCAGTTTCCCAAGGAACTACATACTCTGCCGCCACTGTTGTCAGCTGGAAACTTTTGGAGCAATTTTTCCACAAGGACCTTCTGGTTTTGCATGATTTTGCTAGACCCCTCCCTACCACAGGAACGAGAGATGAGAAGTTCTCTTTGTAGTGGGGGTCGAGAAGGGTGAACAACCAGTAAATCAGTGTTGGCCAAAATGCGTCTAACGCAAGGGTCACGGGAAAGGCAGCATAACAAAGTCAGCCATGTGTGCCAGAGTCCCAACAGACAAGAATTCGCTGTCCTCATCAGGAGGCTGACTCTCAATCTCATCATCCTCTTCAGCCCATCCACGCTGAACAGATGGCATAAACCTGCTATGGGTACTACCCTCTGTAGCAGAGGCAACCCTCTCCTGCTCCTCCTCCTCCTCATTTTCCAATTCGCGCTGAGAAGACGAACTGAGGGTGGTCTGGCTATGACCCTGTGTACTGTCTTCCACATGCAAAGCCTCTGCCATCATGGTGAGCAGCAAGCAGTTGAATAGACACAGAAGTGGGGTGGTTACGCTGATAATAGCGGCATTGCCGCTCACCATCAGTGTTGAGTCCTCAAAGTTGCGTAAAACCTCACAGAGGTTAGACATCTATGCCCACTCGTCACTTGTGAAGAGTGGAAGCTGACTGGAAAGGCAACGACCATGTTGCAGCTGGTATTCCACTACTGCCCTCTGCTGCTCACAAAGCCTGGCCAACATGTGGAACATGGAGTTCCAGCGCGTGCTCACATTGCACATTAGTCGGTGAGCAGGCAATTGAAAGCGCTGCTGCAGCGTTGCCAGACCGGCGGCAGCTGTAGATGACTTTCGGAAATAGGCACACACGCAGCGCACCTTCACCAGTAGCTCAGGCAAATTGGGGTAGGTTTTGCCTGAACCACTAAGTTGAACACGTGGGATAGGCATGGTAGGTGTGTGAGCTTGCAGAACTCCAAAGCCGCCACCAAGTTACGGCCATTATCAGACAACCATGCCTGGTTGTAGGTTGAGTGGAGAGAGCCACATCTCACTCTGGTCCCTTATACCCTGCCACAGCTCTGCGGCGGTGTGCAGTTTGTCACCTAAGCAAATTAGTTTCAGCTCGGCCTGTTGCTGCTTCCCCACTGCAGTGCTACACTGCTTCCAGCTACTGACTGATGGCTGACTGCTGCTGCAAGATGAGAATTCAGAGGTGGAAGTGGAGGAGGAGAAGGGGGGGGGGGGGTTGCAGCCACTAATGTAGGTGGTGGCGGAAATCCTGATAGAAGTAGTGCCTGCAATCCTTGGCGTCGGTAGCACCTGTGCCATCCCAGGGTACGACTCGCTCCCGACCTCCACAACATTCACCCAGTGTGCGGTCAAGGAAATGTAGCGTCCCTGGCCAAAAGCACTTGTCCATGTGTAAGTAGTTAAGTGGACCTTCACAATAACTGCGTTGGTCAGGGCACAGGTGATGTTACGGGACACATGCTGGTGTAAGGCGGGGACGGCCCTCCAAGAAAAATAGTGGCGGCTGGGGACTAACGAAGGACGGCCACTGCCATCAGGCTGTGGAAAGCCTCAGTCTTTACAAGCCTAAATGGCAACATTTCCATGGCCAGCAATTTGGAAAGATGCACATTTAGTGCTATGGCCTGTGGGCGGGTGGCCGGGTATTTGCGCTTTCGTTCAAAGGCCTGGGGTATGGACATTTGTACGCTGCGCTTGGACACAGAAGTGGATGTGCTAGATGACGGCGCTTGTGAAGGTCCAGGTGCAGGGCGAGAGGCATCCGGGCCTGTGTCTTGGAGAGGGGACTGGCCAGCACGTAACAGGGGAAGAGGAGTGGTGTGAACCGCAACTTATTGACAACTGTGTCTCATCCTCATGATCAACCTCTTGAGACACTAATTGCGGTTGACTTATTGGCAACTGTGTCTCATCATCATTATCCACCTTGTGAAACACTAATTGCCGTTCCCCACCGTAATCTTCTTGTGACTGTGGATGCTCAAGAGTTTGGAAATCAGTGCACAAGATCTCCTCATGTCCCTCTTCAAGCGGGCTTGGCGAGAGGGCCAAATCAAGGAATGGCGATAAAAAGAGCTCCTCAGAATATCCGAGTGTGGGATCACTTGTTTGCCAAGAATCTCCATGGTGGGAGGAAGGAGGATCAGGGTGAATATTCTGTGGACCAGACTCTTGGCTACCGAGACTGGACTTTGTGGAAGACAGGGTGGTGCTTAACCGACTGGAAGCATTATCTGCTGCAATCCAACCGACCACCTGGTCGCACTGGTGTGACTTCGAGAGTGGTATCCTGCGCCGTCCTGCAAACTGGGACATGAAGCTAGGTATCGCGGATGAGTGTGTTTCTTGTGCTCTGGCAGCAGGCACAGTTCACTGCTTCCAGGGCCACTTCCCTGTCCCTTACTGCTCGCCTTGAGCATATTAAATGGTACATACAGTCATGTGAAAAAATTAGGACACCCTTTGAAAGCATGTGGTTTTTTGTAACATTTTTAATAAAAGGTTATTTCATCTCCGTTTCAACAATACAGAGAGATTAAAGTAATCCGACTAAACAAAGAAAACTGAAGAAAAGTCTTTTCAAGATCTTCTGTAAATGTCATTCTACAAAAATGCCTATTCTAACTGAGGAAAAAGATAGGACACCCTTGCCCCTAATAGCGAGTGTTACCTCCTTTGGCTGAAATAACTGCAGTGAGACGGTTCTTGTAGCCATCTACCAGTCTTCGACATCGGTCTGAGGAAATTTTACCCCACTCCTCAATGCAGAACTTTTTCAGCTGTGAGATGTTTGAGGGGTTTCTTGCACGTACAGCCCTTTTCAAGTCACCCCACAGCATCTCAATGGGATTCAAATCTGGACTTTGACTTGGCCATTCCAGGACTCTCCATTTCTTCTTTTTCAGCCAATCTTTGGTTGATTTACTAGTATGTTTTGGGTCATTGTCATGTTGCATGGTCCAGTTCCGCTTCAGCTTTAATTTTCTAACTGATGGTCTCACATGTTCTTCAAGCACCTTCTGATACACAGTAGAATTCATCGTGGATTCTATGATGGTGAGCTGACCAGGTCCTGCTGCAGCAAAGCAGCCCCAAACCATGACACTTCCACCTCCATGCTTCACAGTTGGTATGAGGTTCTTTTCTTGGAATGCTGTGTTTGGTTTACGCCAAACATGTCCTCTGCTGTTGTGTCCAAATAATTCAATTTTGGACTCATCTGTCCAAAGAACATTATTCCAGAAGTCCTGGTCTTTGTCAACTTTATCTCTGGCAAATGTCAGTCTGGCCTCGATGTTTCTCTTGGAAAGCAAAGGTTTCCTCCTTGCACACCTCCCATGCAAGTTAAACTTGTACAGTCTCTTTCTGATTGTAGAGGCATGTACTTCTACATCAACAGTAGCCAGAGCCTGCTGTAGTTCTCGAGATGACACTTTAGGGTTTTTGGAGACCTCTTTTAGCATCTTGCGGTCTGCTCTTGGGGTGAACTTGCTGGGGCGACCAGTCCTGGGCATGTTGGCAGTTGTTTTGAAAGCCCTCCACTTGTAGACTATCTTCCGGACAGTGGAATGGCTGATTTCAAAATCTTTTGAGATCTTTTTAAATCCCTTCCCAGACTCATAGGCTGCTACAATCTTTTTTCTGAAGTCCTCTGACAGCTCTTTTGCTCTCACCATGGTGCTCACTCTCACTTCAACAGTCAGGAGCACACCAAACTAAATGTCTGAGGTTTAAATAGGGCAAGCCTCATTCAACATGCAGAGTAACGATCTACTAATTATGTGCACCTGGTGTGATATACCTGTGTGAGATCTGAGCCAATTTAAGAGGGAATACATGTGAGGGTGTCCCATCTTTTTCCTCAGTTAGAATAGGCATTTTTGTAGAATGACATTTACAGAAGATCTTGAAAAGACTTTTCTTCAGTTTTCTTTGTTTAGTTGGATTACTTTAATCTCTCTGTATTGTTGAAACGGAGATGAAATAACCTTTTATTAAAAATGTTACAAAAAACCACATGCTTTCAAAGGGTGTCCTAATTTTTTCACATGACTGTATGCTTGCAAGTATGTCACACGTACACTAGCGCAGGTTTTGTACGTGTAGGCGCAAATAAATTTAACTGAATGTCACCGATATTTAGGAAGCGCAAACCAGGGTGGATAAAAATCAATGATTTAAAAAAATAATAATAATCCAAAAAAAACACAACAGATTTTTTTGATTTAAATCAGATTTTTTATTATAAAATGCTTTTTGAGGAAAATATATTACCATCCAAATGTTATTTCATTATGAAATAAAGATTACTTTTTAAATTATGTAGAATAAGGCTGTATATGTTAAATTTTTTGTTAAATTCCATTAATCCATTCACAATGTCATGCTCTTCCAGAGGTTTTTGTAAGATTACTGGGTAGTTTCTCTGTCTACAAGATATTATCACAGATGCTTGGTTTAATTTTGGAGTTCTCAAAACTGAATTTATAACGAAAAGAGTTGAGAAAAAGATCTTAATCCTAACTTCTACAAACCTATAAATACAGAATTAACCCCTTCAGTGCTAAGTTTAAAGTTCAGTGAATAGAATATAAACAATATTTTTCTGATTGTTTGGAGTGGAATAGATCTGCACAAGAAGAAAGTGAAACTAAGTGTAAGGAGGAAAAGTCAAGCAGACAAGGAGTACTACAAAATGAAAGTGAAACTTTCTGAGCACAGTACTGCACAGCCACAGACAGACAAGTCTTTGGATCTTTTTGGTGGAAGTCACTTAAGCACTTGGATTTAGAGACTGTTCAAGTAATGATTTCACTTTTAACAGCAGTAGCTTCTTCTGCGGGCGTTGAAAGAATATTCTCTTCCTTTGGACTCGTTCATACTAAATTGAGAAATCGTTTGGGTCCCGATAAAGCAGGAAAGCTCGTTTTTCTTTTCCAGATTATGAACAAAGAAGAAGATGAAGATGACGAGTGAGCTACAGAGGACATTATTAAGCTTTTCTTGTGTAGGCTGGGCTGGTCTGTTTCTTAAAATATATATATTTTCTTTAGCCAAATTAGTTAACAAACATGGATGTTTAAGCAAATAACATACTGTAATGTTATTGTTTCAGTTGAATAAATCCTATTTAAATTGTTTTTAAGGCAATGATTATTTATCTCCCTCCTAAGTACAACAAAAAAATTGTCCAAATATGAATCTTTATGTAAAAAACTATGATTTAAATCAAATCCACCCTGGCGCAAAAGTTATACAGGAGATGTAGCGCAGGCCAAACAATTGCGCTGAATGTCTCAGATATTTAGGATGTAGCAGAGATTGTGTTACTGTCAGCAGCGGCCAAACGATTGCACACAATTTAGCGCAGGTTGCCCTAATAATCTATATTGCAGCCAGATAAAACAATATAGTCCTTAAAAGGACTTTTGGGTCTCTAACACCTTTCAAGACTAACCCTGCCTAGAAGAAGAAAAAAAAAAATATTCCTGTCCCTACACTATCTGTCCCTTCTGCTGCAGCTCTCTCTGACTAAGATTGAGCCGAACCACGTGTCATCGGGTGCCACGTGTCATGGCTATGGCATTACAGCGAGTGCCAGTATTTCCCTGCACGTTTATTGGCTGCACGTGCGGGGAGGAGACTCGAGTTTCACGCTCGAGCACACAAGGTGTTCGGCCGAACACAGTGATGTGCCGAGCATCGCGATGCTCGAGTGAAAATGGTGTTCGGCCGGGCATGCTCGCTCAACACTAGGTAAAAAAATTATATTAAAATTATCAAGTAAAAGTGACCACAGCTAGATACTGGATGTGATGCTTCTGGTTGGGATAACCATGTTATGTGACAGACAAAATAGCTGTGGTCACTGATAGCTCTGTTCAACTCAGGGGCCAAGAGTAACTCATAGGACCTGGTTATAGCATATAGAGGGAGGACAGGCACCAAGTCAAGTCCTACAAGTACATCTTTTAAAATGTTCAACTAACAAATTTAGGGACTGTTGACAGGGGGGCAGATACACTGCAGATTTTCTTTCTAGCAAGATTTGGAGAGAAATTCTACTGCATATTAAAGTACCAGCAAACTGGATGAGACTTTCCCAAATCACACCCACATGCTAAGTAAGAAAATCCATGTGGGCTACACATGTAGACATGCGGTATAGAATTTAAATCTGCAGTGTGTCACAAACCCTAAGTTTGGGGTGCTTTTGGAGCAAGACTTTTGCTCCAGTTTACATATTGATTGCCTATCCCCAGGACAGGTCATCAATATCAGAATGGTGCCACCACCAATCAGAGATTCGAAGAGGCCACAGTGCCCCGAACAAGCTTAAGCTTCTTCCTAGACCATGTGACGTCACATGGCCTAGGTGCAGCTCAGTCCTATTGAAGTGAAAAGGGCTGTGCTGTAATAGCAAGCACAGCCATAGTCAAATGGATGGTGTTGTGTTTGGAAAGCTGCGAGGAGGCTGCAGTGCTCAGATCTGGTTTCCATTTATTCCTCAAACATCTGAGGATAGGGTACTCATCTCACAGTTCTTGAATGGATTCCATGTCACTGGTCTGTGTGCTCTCGCTTGTTTCCCTGTTTGCATGTTTACGAGACATCACTATGGATCACGGCAGGAGGGAAATGGCCATTGAGGTCTAAAGCCATTTTAAAACACATTGAACATACAACAGAAGAAACATACCTGGCTATTCTTACAGCCGGATGCCAGCTTCTTCCCATCCGGGGACCAAGCAATGCTTAGCACCCAGTGTGTATGCCCTGTAACAAACAAAACATGTCCCATTACTAAAAATACAAGAAAAGCAAGCAACACAATGTTATTACATTTTTTGCAATGCACTACTGAGATAATTAAAGGGCTTTCCCCTTCTGAGACAAAGAAGGCATATCGCGTAAAAAAGCCTTGCCGGCTGAAGGAGGGCGCACCGCGCATGAGCGGCAGCCCTCCACTAATTTCTATTGGGCATCCAAAGAATAGCTGAGCACTGGCTCGGCTATTTGCGCGGCCCCCATAGAAGTGAAGCGAAGCAGTGGGCGTGCAAGCGTGGTGCGCTCCCATTCATTTCTAAGGGGATTCCAAAAATAGCCGAGTGCGCCATTTTTGGCGGGACAATAGGAACACTTGGTGATCCGGCCACCACTTTGCTGGATTCATTTTTGGCTGAGTTTACAAGATAGGTGGGACCCATACCCATCAGAAAATGGGGGCATATCCTAGCAATACCCCCATTGTCTGACATGGGAATACCCTTTTAGTTATGGGAAAATTTTATTTTGTATCCCTACATTCTATTGACTCTGCCTTACATCTTGACTTTGTTGATTAAAGCTTTTCTTAATATTGAAGCCTTTATTATGCTTCCCTTTTCTACACAAGATTATTACATTTTACTTTAAGCCAAAATATACTAAAAAGACTTCTACTTAGCTGGGGTTTCTCTTGCCCTGGGCAGTCCAGATGCAGATCTCCTAGGATTTCATATGTAGCATGAAGGTTTCCCTTATAGCTCGTTACATACACTGGAAGCTTGCTTCATACTATATACGAGAAGTTTTGTAAAGTTTTTGTCTAG